>NC_034590.1:23253121-23258531 GCF_900095145.1 Mus pahari | reverse complement strand
TATACATATATATATATATATATATATATATATATATATATATATTTGGTTTTTTGAGACAGGGTTTCTCTGTTTAGCCCTGGTTGTCCTGGAACTCACTTTATAGACCAGGCTGGCCTAGAACTCAGAAATCCACCTGCCTCTGCCTCCCGAGTGCTGGGATTAAAGGCATGCGCCACCGCGCCCAGCTCGGTGCATCATATTGAGACCATCTGTTCATTGGTCCCCTGATATTTTAGGAACATAAAGTCATTGCATAGCGTCCATTGCTATCTATGTTGTGTAGCAATGGACTCGTGGTTTGGGGAGGAGAAAAGCTTGACAGGAGCTGTATTCGTTTGTTTTCAGGCAGCAGTCCCAAGTGTCCTGACAGTGGGGACTCTTCCCTCAGTAGCCTCTTCTGGGGAAGAATACATTTATCTCCACTGTAGACAACAAATGAAGGAAGGAAATTTTCACACCTAGATGAAAAAGATGGCGTGCAGTCCAAAGCGATCTACAGCTTGAATCAACAGCATGCTTATTGTTGACAATTTCTTGATTAGATCTTTGGCATTTTCCTCAGCCATAGCTTTTCCCCTGTTTAAATAAGATCTGAAAAGTCAGATAATGAAACGATTAAGGAAGGGAGAAAAGTGAAGAGAGGGGAGAGCAGGAGGAAGCAGGGGAGGAAGAGACAAAAGAAGGAAGTGGTTGAGCAGTTGATAAAGTCGAATGTATTGCATATGGATTTGTTACCGTTTTTTGGTTCTCAATGTAATTGCAAGAAAACATTTAGAATATGTAAAGAAATATCTGAACTGCTATCTTATGACCAAATTAGAATAGAATAGCTACTGTCAGTGTTTCAGGCATTTAAAATATCCCATTTTTTTTTAAATGTGACTTTTGTATTTTATAATACATTTTATATTTTGAGTTTTAAAAGGGAATTAAATGGATGCTTTGGTTTTTGCTTTTCTTGTTTGCTTGTGTTCTAATCAAATTTGTTCTGCTATTTGGAGCCTCTACAAATATCCTCGTGTGCTCCTGGAGGACAACATGTTTCTCTCGGACTGTGAAGGACAAGGAGATTTGTTTAACCTTTGATAGAAAAGACTGCTGTAACAACATGCTTGCCAACCCACTCTGTGATTCTATGAATTTTATCTAACCTTTTGTCCCTTTCTGCCTCTGCCTTCAGTCTTTCTCTACAGCTGCCTCAGTAGATACAACACATCGTAGTAGAGTAACCCAACAGCTGGTTATGGAATCTATACAAATGTAATTGTCAAGCTATAAGGTCACTATAATATTATATGGAAACTATTGAAATTATTAAGTCCTTTCTTAGAAGAGATAAATAGGAAGCCAAATCAAAATACTATAAAATATAGATATAATCATATATATTCCACACCTTACTATTCAGTTCTACAAAGATTTCATATGCGGACAGACACGGGAGAAAAACAGGTTCAGAAGTGAGAAAATAAAGACAGAGAAACAGAGTCAGACAGACAGAGATATCTAGCTCTCACTAAAACCCTTTAGAATAGTGACCATTATAACTCTGTGGCTAGAACCTGGCATGTTGGTTGCAAACATGTAAACCACATTTAGAGAGAGAGTTCAAGACCAGCCTGAGCTACACATACCCCATCTCAAAATTTAAAAATAATACATAGGCATAATACTCCTAGGAGACTGGATTGTAAATATAACCTGAATATAACTTAGATGATCAAGCTATGCCTCTCTGTGATCCTTATACAACTAAGAAATTACTTTTTTTAATGATTAAAAGTGAAATAAAAAAAATAGACTTGCCAGGCAGTGGTGGCACACGCCTTTAATCCTAGCACTTGGGAGGCAGAGAGAGACAGGTAGATTTCTGAGTTCGAGGCCAGCCTGGTCTACAGAGTGAGTTCCAGGACAGTCAAGGCTACACAGAGAAACCCTGTCTCGTAAAACCAAAAAAAAAAAAAAAAAAAAAAGACTTACAAGCTTGTAAGAACAGTAGAGACTTCATTTTGCCTACTGGCCATTAAAGCCTAGGACACTTACCATCTGTCCCTTGATAGAGAAAGCTAACATACTCCTCCTGTCATATGTAATTAGTCACTCATAGCATCTGGCACTCACCCTGTGTAGCCTTCAGTATACCTGTGCTGACTCACTGCACATCTGTCTATTCTTGTCAACAAATTCCCCGTGGGTACCTAGAGACTGTGTGAATACTATTCAGCTGTGCCCATAGCGCATTACACAGCACCAAGCACATAGAAATCACTCACTGACAATTTGATTTAAAACATATGAATTACAATACACATGCAGCCCTTAATTGATTTTTTTTTGGCCCCTACACTAATGAACCAACCTCCCCCAGTTAGCACAGTTTAACACAGAGAGACCCCAAAACAAATCTGTACGAAATTTCATAGTAAGATCTCTTTGAGCATTGAGCAAAAGAGAATATAGTCTTTATTGATGTACATAGATAAACTGGTTTAATGTGTCTATGGGGAATGCATAAGCCAGACAGAGTGGCACTCAGAGAAACAGACAGTATGGTACTTCCCTTTCCTCCCATGATCTACATACAGATTCTTCTTTGATGCTAAGTGAAACCCTGCACACAGTCCAGAGACTGGATGTTCATGGTAACTCATGGTGACAGTAAGCTAAATGATATCTTTGTGTGGGAACCACCCAGAAGAATAACATACATACCATATACATACATATAACGGTACAGAAATACTCATAACTCACTGTTCCAAAGAAATGGAGGCTGCGACCTCATACCTTCCTTGCTTACCTTTATGACTTAAATTGCATCTCTATGTTTTCCTCTTTCAAGTAACATTACTATAGTCTCTACATTATGGTACAATTTTTAATGGTAGTAGCCACCACAGTGATATATCACAGTGATATACCATCTAAGTTCCCCTTGTCCTCAACATACAATGAATGATGGTAATGCTTACAAGAGGCTAGTGATAGCACTAGGTCTTTCTGTCTCAAATATCTGGCATTGCTCTCTGCCCTTAAATAAAACTGCCACTCCCTTAGCCAGGAGTAGTAGCTCACCTTTAATGCCAGGACTCAGGAGGCAGAGGAAGGTGGATCTCTGTGAGTTCAGAGCCAGACTAGTTTACAAAGTGAGTCCAGGATGGCCAGGGCTGATACATAGAGAAACCTTACCTTGAGAAACCTAAGAAGACAAAACAAACAAAAAACAACGACAGCAACACTAAAAGTCCTGACCCTCCCCAGCTGCTCTAGGGATCCACAAGGCTTGTCTTAGTTCCTGAATTGGCAGTACCACCTTGCTTCCAATGGCACTCCTCTGATGTTGACCTGGTCTTTATGTACGTAATTCTTTCTTTCTTTCTTTCTTTCTTTCTTTCTTTCTTTCTTTCTTTCTTTCTTTCTTTCTTTCTTTCTTTCTTTCTTTCTTTTCCTGAACTTATTTTGACCTTTCAAAATGAGTCATATGCTAGTAGCTATTTCAAAACATTCACGAACATGCAGTAATCTTAAATCCATGGTGCAGGATGGAGGAGAGACATGAACTCTAATGGAAAAAGGCACCAATGGCTTTCTACTGATATGCATTTAGTTAGCTCCTTTATACACTACCTTTTCCTATAAATGATTTGAACAAATGCAGAACAAAAGAACAAAACTATCTTAAGTGTTGAAACCAATTTTAGTAAAATAAGAATTCAAAGTAAAAAAAAAAAAAATCCCTCTGACAGCCCATGAAACAAAGTAGGCTCCTGGTTGGAAGAAGCTCCAAAGAAAAGAGTTTCCGTTAAAAAGTATTAAAATGTGAAGAGGCCAAAGAGGAGGCTCAGCAGTTAAGGTCACAGCCACTTTTCCAGAGGACCCGTTTCTGTCCCCAGCACCATGAGGGAGACCAACATCCATCTGTTACTCCAGTGCCAAGGGATCACATGGCCTTTTCTGGCTTCTCGGTGCACTGTTTGCATGTAGGGTGCAGCTGTACATGCAGGCAAAGCACTTACACACATAACATAGATCTTTAAAGATAAAAGACGTGGAAAAAGAACAATGTAAACTACGGGTGACATAAAGGAGAAAAGTAAGATCTGTTAAAATAACAGAGTGTGTATTCTGAGTTTGTTGCCATTGTCATTATTGAAATTAGCTAAAATTTTATGCTTTAAAGAGTTTCCTTTGAATGGAAGGAAAAAAAGAGTAGTCTACAAAAGAACAAAGGAAAGGCTACCAAATGCTCCATTTAAAATTCCAATGCTACAAGGTTGCTTTCCAGACTGATTTCAAACATTAGTCAAAAGACAGAACAGGGCACAGTGCACAGCAAAAAGCAGGGAAGGCATTGTCCAGGTTGCCTCAGTTCCTGCCTCCAGCAGGTTTCTAGAAAAGAGGTTAGGATAAGGAAAGCTCAGAGGAGCACACCAGCTGCCCAAGGTTTGGAGACAAAGCTTGGCATGTGAGGAATCAGAGGAGATAGGAATGAGAGCTAACACACTCCCGAGGAACGATTCTCCATGCTGTCCCCATCCACCTCTGAACACAAAGAGATGTCTTTGTGGACAACATTCTCAAAATACAGTCAAACACCAAGAGTCTGAACCCATTCCTCCCAAATGACTGAATTTGTTTAAAACAATGTAGGCAATTTCAAGCTGTAGAGTTCTCTCAGAACCCATGAACGTTTCCATGATAAGCAATTAGTGGGAATCTGGAGATGTCCATCAAGGTTAGGAGATGGGTTCCGAATTCCCAAGAAAGTAAAGGAGAGAGTGAGGGAGGAAAGAGAGGTCTCTTGTAGGGAAGATATCTTCAAAGATTAGTCTAAAAGAAAATTCCCCTGCAAAGGACTGTGAATTTAATTGGGTAAACTTGCAGCAATTTATCTCCCTTGGTAATGTCTAGGACAATGGAGAAACTGAAAACTACCAGGGCCTGATGACCAAGTGTGACAGACACTTTTCCTGTTGCTCTAACAAAATTCCTAGAAGAGCACCTCAGGAAGGAAGGGCTCTTCCCTTCTTAATTAGACATTGCTGGTATACCCTCAGAGACATTTCCAACATGTGTTTCTATGGTGATCTAAATTGCATCAAGTTGGCAATCAAATTAACTCTCATATCAGTTACTATTTTACTATAATATTACTATATATTATAGTATTACTATGTTAATAGTAAAAGTAGGCATCTTGTGAGAAATCGGAGAATGAGAGTCCATGTGCCTTAATGAATAGCCTGTGAGTAGGAAGCTACTGGGCATGCTCAATCTGGTTTTGGAGGAACCGCAACAAGCTCTACAGTGAAAAATGAACAAATTCCACTAAATTCACAAATATTCCCTCTCTCTCTCTCTCTCTCTCTCTCTCTCTCTCTCTCTCTCTCTCTCTCTCTCTCTCTCT
>NC_034590.1:23217210-23253006 GCF_900095145.1 Mus pahari | reverse complement strand
CCCCCCCCCCCCACAGAGCAAAACAAAACCCTGGAGGTAGAGGTTAGAATCAGTATTTGGTGTCACTATGATTTATTATCTAAAATGACCACTTTTCCTCAAAGGAAAAAATATGGGTCGTTTGACCCATATACCAAAAACTTTAAACATCCAAACTTGGAACTGGTTTCAAGAAAGCATAGATATCACATCGAATAAAGACTTCAACACTGTGACTACAAATTCAAAGACTCAGCATCATGCTGTAGGAAGCAGAGGCAGGCCTGATGGGCTCATCTCCATAGGCTGAGAAATAGTGATGAAGGTGAGGAAGGGAAGCAGGAGGAAGTCTGGAGTCGAACGCTATTAGGAGTGAGATGCGTGAGTGGCCAGCAGGGTGGATAAAAATGGATGTGACTTGGCAGAGGAATCAACCTTGTGAAGATGGTCAGGAAGGAAGGGGCCCTCTGCAACACGGAGAGGGTCAAGATGAGCAGAGCCTTGGAGGCATGAAGGACGCCATAAAAAGCAACAATGTATATAATGACTATAAGGAGCAGACAGAGAGAGAATAGAAGAAAACACTCACAGAGCAGGACCACACACATGAAAGTGATGTGCAAGATCATAATGGTGGTGACTAGAACCTCTGGACTGCAACACTGTTGCCTTCTTAATACAGAAGAATAATGTGCTTACCCAGGTAGCCTTGAAGTTATGCCTGTAACCATGTTTCCTCTGTTGTTACATCAAAGCTCTATGCTCATACTAGGTTTTAGAATATAACATGTACCTATATCATATATTTTAAAGATATTTAAATTTATATATTATTTTATTATCATATATTATATAATTTTAAATATATACCTATATATTTAAATATTTAATGTATTTAATATATTAATAAAAATATTTAACATATTTTAAAATATATTTTTTGCATGTAATTTAAGGTAGATGGAGACTGCACATGGCCATGAAGGAGACTAAACAGAGGAAAATGAGGAACAAGTAGGCAATGACAAAAGAAAGGCAAATACAGAGCTTTCTCCTGTGTGAAGTGTAGGTGTAGATATACTTACAACATATATATGTATATATATATATATATATATACATATATATATCAAATATTATGATATGATCCGAAAGCAAAAGGGATTCTACTTAAGCAGGGGAAAGGCCCCACTTTTCCCCTTTTGATGAGAGATGAGAGTGTGAGAGAAGATGATAGAGTTAGGTATGATCAAATTATAATGTTCTGTGACATACCTAACCAGGTTATAAGGGAATACAATAATTTGTATGCTAGCTAAACATGTAATTTAGAAATGCATAGTAATATAATTTCAGACATTAAATACATTTATTGGTGTGTGTGTGAGAGAGAGAGTATGAGTTTTTGTGTATGCGAGTATGAGTGTGTGTGTGTGTGTGTGTGTGTGTGTGTGTGTGTGTGTGTGTAAGAGGGGGAGAGGAGGCACATGGATGGTAAATCATTTGTGATAGTTCATGGGCAGCAATCAGGGGACAAACTGAGTCAGTTCTCATCTTCTACCTTGACATCCGAAGAATAAATTTGTCAGGCTACTGTAATAAGAACTCATTGAGACACCTTGCCTGACTCAGTTCCTAATTCTTGATAGTAGGGTATCATAATCCTGGTTTGTAAATTTATTGCACTTCTATGTGATATTTATGTGTAGATAAAGTCATGCTGTTTATTTTTTTTTAAAGTTCATGGTGAAAGGACATGTCTCATCATGACCGTACCATATCAACTCATGTTGACAAGTTTTCTTTGCTTTAAAAGCACATAAAAGCACATGTCCAGGGACTGGCTCACCCCATTGAATGGATATGTGTTCTGTGATAGCCACTGGATATTGAAATTGCCAAGTAATGAATTTCGCAGAGAACTTCCACATCAGCAAGTGAAGTAGGGCTTTTATTTGAAGGCATAACAGTTCAAATATCTGAAATATTATTTAAAAATAGTCACATATGCATGTTTCAACAAACTCTAAGATAAGCACAAAGAGATACACACTCAGGCACACGGGACTAAAATCATCTAAAATGAAAGATAATTGAGAGATGCCACCTAGAGAGTGGCAAAGAAAACCGATGTCCTTATATGTAAGAGAATCCAGACAAGCTTAGCCACTGATACCTCACCACAGGCAAGAAAAGATTCGAACTGTCACAGAAAGTCTGGAGTCCCACAAAACTGATTTTTAGACATGAAGAAAAATTAAAATTATTCCCAGGAAAGTAAATGAAGAAAATCCTGTTGTGAGCTGGCTTGCTGGGGCTAGAAATATAAAGCATGCTAAGCAGGTTTTATTTGGGCTCTTAGGAATATATATGCATGTAATAACAATTAATAATAAGATAAAGAGGCCATACATTTGAAAGAGAACAGGAGGGGTATATGGGAGAAAAGAGAAGGATGAAATCAGGTAATTATGTTAATCTCAAACAATAATTTAGTAAAAGGAATAATGTTGCTTACCTATTTTCTCCAAGATTGAAACATTTCATCCTGCAGGAAAGTTCCTTAACACAGGAAGTAAGGAACTCAAATTAGCTCCAGGAAGGCCCTGAAACTGAGTAGATTCACCAGCGGAGACCCCCACCTCCATGAAAAAAGTAAAGACTGCTAAGAGTCACCCTCAGATGAGCCAAGTTAGAAACAAGAAACAGAAACAAGACAAACTCCCAAATGAGACAAAACCCAGGTGAGCTACTGAAAAAGGACACTCTAAAACCTGTTGAGCTGCCTGCAACCTGTGCAATATGCTCCAAGTTCCCAACCTTGGGGGAAGAGGGGTCTGGTTATACAACCATCTTTGTCATTTCTTCTCCTATAAGTAACCCCTAACCCATGTTACTAATGTAAGGAGACTTTGAGACCCAACATCTCAAGGATAACTCCTCCATCTTGCTGGCAGAGTTAAACCAAGTTCATGTTCCCAGACCTGTGAACCAACTCCTAATTTGATTGGTGGAAACTTCCTTGCTCAATTCCTTGTGTCAAAATATGGTTGGACAACGCTACATCTCACTGATTGCTCTGTGGTCTTGCCCTTTAAATATGCTGTGCAATTTCTCTTCAGGGTTGAATTTCAGGTCCTGAGTCTGTTCTGTGGCCCTGATCAATGGGTATGACTTGATTACAATAAATTTTGTCATCTACATCAATTAGGTGTTTGAGTTATGTTGGACTTAAACAGACCCCATAACACTATAGGTAACCTCAACAAAACTCATTGGTTCACCATATCAGACCTCAGTGGTATATGCATTTTGGTCTGTTGTGAGCTCCCTATCTGGGGTAAGTAGACATATTTATACTACACCTCCCCAGGAAAGTCTATCACACAACAGAGCACTTACTACTCTTACAGAGAACCCAGGTTCAGTTCCCAGCCCTATGGTAACTCATAACATGTGTATCTCCAGTTTCAGTGGATCCAACACCCTCTTTTGACCTTGTGGGCACCAGGCCCATACATGATAGACATACATATATGCAGGGAAAACTCTGTAAGATAAAATAAATACATTTAAACACAATTAAAACTAATTTTGACATAAAAGCAAGTGACCACAAAAGACCTTCCTATAAGAGCAAGCAAATAAAAAAAATAAAATAATTATAGTTAAGAAAGGTTGTATAAATGTATATTTCATTATTTTACTCCAGATACATTTAAAATATGTGACTACATTGCCCAGGCCACCACATATGCAAATATAATATATTTAACAACAGCTACAGGAAGAAGGTGAATGGGAGCAGAAAATTGTAATAAATGGTTACTAAAATCTATAGGAACAAAAAATAGTAAATAAAATAATTTTAATAAAAGTTACAGGACATAATTTCCCTTCTTTTTTCTCCTAGCTACTTTTAAAAACATAAAATTACAGAAAGAAAGATTATGTTTTGTTTGTAATAAATATACATACAAATAAGTATCACAATAATGGCCTCAAAATTAAAACACAGGAACAAAGCAAGAGAAAAGTATGTCCTGTGTCTCTTGGAATTAAATTAGTATTAATCAGGCAGACTTTCACTGGGTACATATGGTAAGCCTGAAGGCAACCAATTAAAAATAACTCAAAACATAGAGACAAAATAATTATTGAAGTAATTAAAATGTTACAGTAGGAAGTATTCACTTAATGGAAAAGAAAAATATTAATAAGAACCCGAGTTTTTAAAAGGACACAAGACATACAAAAACAAACAACAACAACAACAACAACAACAACAACAACAAAAGATGAAAGGGTAATCATAAATCCGGCTCAAATATACAGCAATATTAACTGTAAACCGATAAACACTCAATCGCAACAAAGAGATTTTCAGTCTGAATTCTATCTTCAAAGAACAGAAAACAAAGAAATACATCCCTTAAGGACCAAAGCAGGGGATAACATTTTATGACTCTTCCCTCCGAGGACATCCTTCGAAAAATGTGCGGCTATACAGCATGGTGCACACTGGAGTTGTGACTCTGCCATGAGGGACTGCTGCTCTGTGACAGGAAGTCCTTCAGATGGAGGGATGATGTGAACTTGCAGGAAGTTGGTCCTCACCACACAAGAGGGGTCAGAAGGACTGTGAGACAGAGGTCAGACAGGACCAGAGCAAAGCAGAATCTTCAGAACCTAAAGAACCCTTCTTCTACTCACGAATTCACAAGAGCCATTCTGTCTGCATGAGACCAAACCAGTCACTTTCCAGCAAGGAAGGGTTAGGGGGTTATGAGCCTCCTAAGACTAGCTAAGGCATAGACAGTTGGTGGCTTCTGGGGGAGGGAAAGTCAGGGATTTTTTTTTTTTTTTTTTTTTTTTGAGAGTGGCTCCTTGTAGGTTGACAGTGTTGCAGTGGGTGGGCACACACTCAAGAGTATACAGGCAGCATGCACTTTATACTTGATGATTAGTTTAAAATAGAAAACAAATAGACATACAGTTGAGAATCAGTGGGAACATGTGGGTTCATGTCTGAAAGGATACACAGAGAGGAACAGGAGTGTGTGAACAGGACCAAACTATGCTGTGTATGTGTCATAACACTCTTAAAAAGTAATGAAACTATTTGACTTTAAAGAAAGGGTTGGTACTAAAACATGCGAGTAAGAGATTTCCAGTTATGGATGACATATGAAACAAGATCCATTGTTTTCTATTATTTCATGCTTCTCTACAACTTATCAGTTAAAATGAAAATAAACTTATTTCCAACTTCATAACACACCTATGCATGCGAGTATCTGAAGTTTCATCGTGGTAAGTCAAAGATTCATCTAATAGACGACAGAACAACTACTAAAAACTAAAATGAGATGTAACTAATAACCTAACAGCATGGAGAACACTGAAAAGAACAATACACTGTTCATGTAGAAGGAAGGTAAGAAACGAGTTCACAGTTAATAGGTGGCACAATGGGGAGACAAACTGAGGTGTAAAACCAAGAGCTTGAACATGAGTCCGCTCATTCCTCATTTACCTGCAAAATCCCCAAAATTTAAAATTCATACATCTATCAATAAGAGAATAGATGAATGCATTGTGGTGGTTCACATAATTAAATACCATCCAGCCATAAAATGAGATTGGTACTACTGAAGTACGGATACAGCTACCCATACTGATGAGCCCAAGAACTTCATCTTGAGATAAGCAACCTGTCATAAAAGAGACACACACTTTATCTGTGTATTAAGTTCTAGAGTAAAAATCCTATTGAAATACATCAAGACAGCCATTGTCTCTGGACGGGAGTGAGGAGACGGGGCATCAGGAAACTTCTGGGATACTAGAATAAAATCTATAGTCAGAGAATTAAGCAAGTGTATGGACTTTTTAAAGCTTTGTTTATTTTTAACTTATGTGCATGAGTGCTTGCCTGCACATAGGCATGTTCACTGTATTACATCTAGTACCCATAGAGGTCAGAAGAGGGCATCAGGTCAGTTGAAATTGGAGTTACAGGGGGTTGTGTGTATGTAAAACAGAGCCCAAGTCCTTAGAAAGAGTAGAAAGTGCTCTTAACCACTAAACCACCTATAACCCTTAGTGTTTGAAGTTATATAACCTATTAAAAAGCATACTTATGACCTATGCATTTTACTACATGTAAATTGTGTGTCAATTTAAACTATTATTTTAAATATATACAATAAACTTAAAGCACAGAATAGTAAACCACGCAAACAAAAATAAAATGTCTGCCACATAGGAAATCAAAGGTTCACTTTAAAACAATGGGTTATGTATTTTAACCACAAAATTGAGAACAGATTTAGGATATAACACTCCTTGTTGACATTGGGAGGGGGGGAAACAAACAAATAAATAAATAAATCCTCACAGCATGATTGAAGAGATTAAACTGGTTTCACTTTTGTGGAATATCTCAGGTCTAGACATTCAATTCAGTATCAATTCAGAGAAAATGAATCAGAGATGTGGAGCAAGATCAGTGCAGCAGCAATGCTCTGGGACATTATTTTTCATCCGGTGGCACTAGAGACAACCTCAATGCCTAATCTAGGGAGAAAAGTTAGAGAGAAGTGTTATATATTCATTTTAACCAAATATGATGTATGTGAGAGAAGCCGTCAGCAGAAAGGGAATTAGCTACAGAATTGTCTCTCAGCGAAGGACTCTGCATGCTTCCATAGCTTAAAACATTTCCCAAAGTTTTTGCTCTTTAAGAACAAAAATAAATCTCCATTCAAAAGACACGAAGTAAAACAGAAAAAATAGTCCATTGTGAAAACATATTAGAAGTGTGCCTTTAAACAGGTAGATCGTTATGGCCCTGTCTCTTAGGACAGCAAAGCAGAACCTGTATGTTACTGAAGGCATCAGAGAGTAAATGTGTAATTTCAGAGGGTAAAATGAACCAGGGTAATAAGGCAGAGAAACTGGAAATCAGCCCAGCAAAGCATGTGCTCAGAGCTGGTTTTAGTCAGTGAAGGTCCGAAGAAAATGAGCAGTTACCTTAGACACAAGTCAAGCAAATCAGAAAGGATCAACCAAAGTAACAACTGGTAAAAGTAGAAGAGCAACTTAGCCAAGTCTCTCAGCAAACATATAGATGGCTCCTAGGTCACTTAGCAATCGATTGTCCTGCTTAGTTTATATTCTCAACATAGTACAACCTGACTGATAGCCGGGAAGTGAGACTTCAGCTGAAAATCTTCACTTGTCAGATTGGTTATATCTAGGAGAAGTTACCTATCTATCTATCTAGATATCTTTTAATTCATTTATTTTGTGTGGGGGAGTCTAATCCACTGGAGCTTGAGTTATAGACAGTTGTGAGCCGCCACATGGGTGCTGGGATTTGAACCTGGGTCCTCTGGAAGAGCGGCCAGTGCTCTTAGCCACTCAGCCATCTCTCCGACTCTGTGAAATGCTCTCGTGGAAGATGATTGTTGTAGGAGGACTCAAGCCAATGCTGGAAGCTTGTCCACATTCAGGTGTGCCTGGGATGCGTAAGAAAAGTATCTGAGCAAGCAAGAGAGCCTGCATACCAGCAAGCAGCACACCATTTCTCCTTCAGTCCCTGCTAGAGCTCCTGCCCTGAATTCCCTCAGTGATTAGATGTGATCCGGAAGTGCACACCTGGATGAAATAAACCCTTTCCTTCCCAGTTTGCAACCGATCATGGTGTTTATCATAGCAATGGATGGCAAACTATAACAGGCAGGAAAATGAAATGTGCTCAAAAACTACAGGAATAAAAAAGACCAGAAAGAAATCAGTCTGGCGGTTCCTCAGAAAATTGGACATAGTACTACCGGAGGACCCAACAATACCTCTTCTGGGCATATACCCAGAAGATCTTCCAACTGGTAATAAGGACACAGGCTCCACTATGTTCATAGCAGCCTTATTTATAATAGCCAGAAGCTGGAAAGAACCCAGATGTCCCTCAATAGAGGAATGGATACAGAAACTGTGGTACATTTACACAATGGAGTACTACTCAGCTATTAAAAACAACGAATTTATGAAATTCTTGGGCAAATGGANGTATCTGGAGGATATCATCCTTAGTGAGGTAACCCAATCACAAAAGAAGTCACTAGATATGCACTCACTGATAAGCGGATATTAGCCCAGAAACTTAGAATACCCAAGATACATTATGCAAAACACAAGAAAACCAAGAAGGATGACCACTGGGTGGATACTTCATTCATCCTTAGAATAAGGAACAAAATACTCATGAAAGGATATAGGTACAGAGACAAAATTTAGAGCTAAGATGAAAGGATGGACTATCCAGAGACTACCCCATTTGGGAGTCCATCCCATCAACAGCCACCACACCTAGATACTAATGCTCATGCCAACAAGATTCTGCTGAAGGGACCCTGATATTGCGGACTCTTGTGAGGCTATGCCAGTGCCTGGCAAACACNGAAGTGGATGCTCACAGCCAGCTATTGGATGGAACACAGGGTCCCCAATGGAGGAGCTAGAGAAAGTACCCAAGGACCTTAAGGGGGCTGCAACCCTGTAGGTGGAACAACAATATGAACTAACCAGTACCCCCTGAGTTTGTGTCTCTAGCTGCATATGTAGCAGAAGATGGCCTAATCGGCCATCATTGGGAAGAGAGGCCCCTTGGTCTTGCAAACTTTATATGACCCAGCACAAGGCAAGGCCTGGGCCAAGTAGTGGGAGTGGGTGGGTAGGGGAGCAGAGGTGGGGGAAGGGTATAGGAAACTTTCGGGATAGCATTTGAAATGTAAATAAAGAAAATAATAATAATTAAAAAATAAATAAATTTAATAAAAAAAAACCAGAAAGAAGAAAACAAACAACGAGAGAGAGATGGAGAGAGAGAGAGAGAGAGAGAGAGAGAGAGAGAGAGAGAGAGAGAGAGAGAGAGACCAAAAAGACAGGACTGTTACAAATACTACCACATGACTGCTTCTCCTCAAGCCATAAGACAAAGCTCCCATGAGAAAGCACTTCACAAAGAGTATGTCCTGCGAGCCTGTAGTGCACCATTCTGCTCTGCCCTGTGCCAGTCACTGCTTGAATACCCCCAGTCTTTGGGGCCCTCGGCTTCAGTTTATAAATTTAAGATGCCATGATAATTTCTCCATCAGGCTGAAGGGAGGCTAATCTGATACTAATGAGCCACTCCACAAGCTGCAAGCATTCTATTTCGTTGTTGTATACTGACAAATGTGGGTGATTATTTTCTCTCCCCAGTTAAGCTCCACGCATTAGAGAATTTTAAAGAGCCCTTTGCTGACGGAGTGAAGCCATTTAATTCCAGACGGAATTGGCCAATCGCTTCTTCATACAACAGTGCCTTGCACTTCTGTCCTAAGGGGGCACTTTGAACTCACTTCAGTAGGAGCAGAGGGTCTAATGGTATCATGGAGGCAAAGCAGGAAATTGGGAGAACTGCCTGACTAGTCAGAAGGAAGAATGCTGACCCAGAGAGCAGCAGGGAATAGTGTCAGTTGTCTAAGAAGATAATGTTTGCTGCTCAGTAACTAGAGGGGACTGCTTTCAGGACTCACTCTGCCCCCTGCAGGATATAGAAAGCCAGGGACACTTAGCTGCCCTATGTAAAACTGTTACATTCACACTTGACTGCACATTTCTCCTACACTTCAAATTCTTGCCACATTGCTTATGATACTGAATGCATGCCTAGGCAAACTGTCCTTGTTCCCTATTGCATACTAACAAGTAAAGGTCTGTATTTTATAGTAAGGAGGCAATATTTTTGCATGTTAAACCTGTGGCTAGTTGAGTCAATGTGTACAGACCCACAGATAAGAGGTTAAAGAGGGGGCTCAGTAATTAAAAGTGCTTCCTACTCATTCAGAGGTCTGGAGTCCAGATCCTAGCTCATTGGACAGTTTACAAGGATCTTAACTCCAGGTCCAAAGAAACCAACATCCTGTTCTGACCTCTTCATGCTCCTGCATACATGTTTTACATACATGCTCATGAGCACACACACACACACACACACACACACACACACACACACACACGAATAAAAAACAAGTCTTTAAAAAGATGAAAGAGCTAAGAGCAATAATAAGATGATTTTGAGTCAAGACTGGACTACATAGTGAAACATTGTAACAATAATAGTAAAAATAAAATAACATAAATGATAATAATAACAACAATAAATCTACACTTGTAGAAAGTGCCCTACAGTGAATAAGAAAACTGAAATTTACCCCTCAAATCCCACTGAAATTACAAACTCAGATTCAAGAACTTCTTCCGGAGAAGACCCACATAAATCACATAGAGATGGGAAATGAGTTGAATGCAGTCACTTCCCAAAGGTGTCAAGGGACTTAAAGATTGAACCAATTTTCTTTTGCCTCGCAGTTGGAAGTGCTTCCCACTGCATTAAGAACAGTCATAGCTTACTGTGGGAATAAGATTCATTCTGAGTTTCCTGTTCATGGCTCTACCATTACAGAGGACAGAGGAGGTTTCCTAGTGTTAGTAAAGAATCTATGATGTTATGAGTGTTTCCTTGTCCATACATGCCACAGGAAGTGATCAATACTACCATATTTAGGGCCATCTGCTTCTTTCATTCTCTCTGTCTCCCCCAGAGACTTCTACAAAGGAAAGCCACAAAGTTTGATGTATAGAGACCACATGGTATAAAAGATGCTAGCTTATGCACCACATACATCAGGATTCGGATCAACTAACTAATGGGCCCCATAAGAATTCAGCCAAGTCTATCTCATTCACAACTGTATCTCCAGTGCTTTGAATCTGTTGTGAGCCCCTCAGTTCCCATGCATGTTGGCTGCAAGGAGTAAGAGGAAGATAGGATGTTATGATGTCTGGTACTTGGGAGATTATTATCAAGTGACTTGGTAACTAAACATTATCTTCTTTATCAATTAAAATCAAACCGAGAGAACCTTTCGAGAATCATTTACAGGATTCAATGAGACTACACAGACCTGGGATTTAGTAGTACAAAGTACATGGAGGAAATCAGTGTTTGTTATAGGTGGTCGCTCCTTCCTATTTCATGTCAGTGACTTTTTAGAAATCCTTTTCTAAGGTAGCATGTATAGTATATAGGGGACAAAAACCTTGGAGTGTTATGGGTTTCCTTCAAATCCCCCAGATCCATCCCCACTTCCAGCAGTGGCCCCTGAGTCACCTTTGTGAAATCTCCGGGTGGATCGGGTTGATCGGGATTCTGTATAGGAACCGCTCCCCTGGGCTGTGACCTTTTCTTCTTCCTGGCAGGATTACTTTTGAGGCTGAGATGGATGGTGATGCTGTGTAGGAAATGAGGCCCTGCAATGAGCACCTGTCAGAACTAAGCAATTACTAATCCCCCAGGAGCCCGAAGCCCATTGCTCACAAATGGCACCTACAGTGCATCCTCGGAGCATGGGAAAACATCATGTCCTAGGATGGAAGGCAGTGAGTGAAGGAAGAACTTTAAAACAAGCCCTAAAACCTGGGGGAGTTAATGTCAGAGTCATGCACAATGCTACTAAATTTCCGGAATTTATTGATTGTCCCACATCTAACAGCTTCCTCCAGGCACACATTTGCATATGGAAATGTGCCATGCTTTTTATTCATTCCGTTTCTTTCTTAATGTTAAATTAACTGGGCCAATAAACTGCAGGAAGTATGACTTGAAATCTGACTTCAATCACTATTAACATAAAATATTTAAGTGTGCGTGGAAAGCGTGTTTCAGGGGCCTTGTCCCATAGAGCAGCAAGCAGAAAGAAGAGACAGAATTCCCTGCCAGGTACAACAAGCCTAACCATGCTGGGTTGTGGCTGGCGACAGGACCATATTGCAATGGAGACCAAACATCATGGGCTCTCATAAAGTTGGAGATTTTTGTGAGAGCAACTAATGCCTTTCCCCACTGAGAAAAACTACAGTACAAGTCAACCATATCAATGACTCTTCAGGATCACCCAAATGGGAATCTCAAGTCATCTTCTAGGGACATTGCAGGGATATAAGAAGCTATGAGAAAGACTGCCAGGAGCCTGGGCAGCCCAGCCCTAACACTCAGCTTCTATCTGCTAGAGCCTCTCAGACCATCAGGATGGTGTACACATTCAGTGGTTCATTTTAAGAATTGGAATAAAAGATGAAGGTTACATTCTTGCCATGATCCCTGGAACAAGTTTTCTAAAGAACTTAGCATTGGGTCAAGCAGAGGTTAACTGGTCACATTTGTTAAAATTACTAGAGATAATGCCAGTGACAGGGTCATATTCCAGCAGGACCTGAGTGACCATTTGAATAAATCTATGGCTATAATCAGCAGGAGGTAAGGAGAGAAGGGGAGTCTTTCACTGGCACTGAGGAGAACTGTAGAAGGACTGTAGTAGGACCACTAAGGTAATCTGAGGGGTGGCATTTGTCTGGGGCTTTTGTGGCACATCCCTTCCTCCATAACCATGCCCATCTCAGTCTTTATTCACTTGGGGTATGTTTGGTCCACTTCCTGGGAAACTTAGAAACCAGATTAGCTAAGGCACAGCCCCACTGCCCTGGGTCTGCCCTCCAGAGAAGAGCATAACGCTGACAAAAGTTCAACAAAGATTTGCTCTTTGATGAGATGAACCTTTCAAACCTCACCCACCAATCACATTCGGTAAACATTGGCTATGTTTCTCACTATTAGCAGGAAGCCAAAATTTTATATGAAACAAAACTCACTTTTAAAGAAGCTTCAATTTTAGTGAATCCTACTAATAGCATAAACCTGTGGAGGAGGAGAAGCACAAAACCCTAAGCTCATTACAAGCACTATCTCATTCAAAGGGCAGACCTAGGAAAGTCAGTCTATTTTGCTGATGAATACATTGAGATACAAAGATACCAGTCAGTTGCCATAGTCATCTCATAAGAGCTGAGACGAGGATTCAAACCTACACAGGCTGATTGCAAACACAATCAACCCCTATCACAAGTAAACTACAGTAGGAACATGAAGGAAAACCAAATAATTCCACTAGGGAAATGTTACCCAACAGTAGCCACATATCCCATTTAGCAAAAATTTCTGGAATATATTTTTGATATCAGATGTTGGACTTATTCCTCATTGGAGGTCACAAAATACTGAAGAAGATGATGAATAATAATATTATGGTATTAAAAACTGAAGTACCAAGAGGACATTTTCTTTCCTGGAAGAAGGGACATTGGGTGGATGTTAAAGAATAGCAGAGACTTGTGGTCTTGTAGGGGAATGTGGACCTTGTTTCAGAGAGTTTACAAGATTACCACATTGTGCAAGATGAAGATGCTGCAAAGTGATTTCTGGGAAGAAAGAAACCACTATGGGCCTTTCCATCTGGGCACAGCCACCTGAAGGAGCTGTCTAGGGTTCTGTCCTGAAGCATGCTTTTGCTGACCCAAAAGAGCCAATGGCAGCCACTTGATAAAGGACATGGGTTTAATGATTCTGTGTATCAATATCAGGCTTGACATGACTTATCTGCCCCCTAATTTTATATGAAGCTCTCCCTACAATTTAAGAGGAAAATCAGGCAATGCCCTAGAATCTAGTCAAGGTCAGGAAAGCAATTTATATCCGTGTGAGCTGCTGAGGGTACCAAGAACTTTGGAGTTTTAAATCTTTCACAATTGGCATACAGCCTCATGAATCTCCTAGCAGTATTAATTATCTTCTAGGAGGGAAAGACTTCGACTGATAGCATATAGAATCCCAGTCTATCACCATTTAGGAAACAGATAGTTTGTAATCCTAGTAACACACGGGTTTTATTTCTAGTTACATAGGATTTGTATTTATTTAAGTTGCATGGCAATCGAGTAACTAACATTAGAATTCTGAGGAAGTATATAATCAAGTAATAATGTTTGATTTATAATTTAGTAAGTAGATGCCCAAGGACACTAAGTCACTTGTGTGGTTCAAGGCAAATATAGAGAATATCTCCTTATAGCTAGTCTATCCACTAGCACTGAGAAAACACATCTCTGTGCTAAAAACAATGAACCCAAATTTTGGGTCAAAAGTTTTGTGGGTATGTTTGTATCCTTATCTCTCTAATGGGGGTCCTGGCTGGCTACAGGAGGTTCTCTATTCCCACTGTTATACATTTGTCACCTGCATTGATTCCTGGGAGCCTCCCTGACCCCAGGCCTCTGGCAAGTCCTAAAGGTTTCCCCTAACCTCCACCCTGCATCCCTGGCAGCTTCACATTCATGCTTCTGGTCCTATGGCCCTTTCTCCTATCTCTGACTTATTTGTCCTGTCTAAAAGAAATGCAAGGACAAAGATGTAATAGAGACTGAGGGAATGACCCACAGATAACCTGATCAACTTGAGACTCATCCCATTGACAAGCACCAATCCCTGACACTGTTGCTGATACTCTCTTATGCTGACAGACAGTAGCCTAGCATAGCTGTCCTCTGAGAGACTCCATCCAGCAGCTGACTAAAGCAGATGCAGAGACACACAGTTGAACATTGGAAGGAATTCAGGACTCTTATGGAAGAGAAAATGGAAGAACTGAGGGCATTGAAGGGGATAGAAACTCTGCAGGAAGAACAACAGGGTCAACTATTCTGAATCCTTGGGGGACTTTCAGAGATAGAGCTGCTAAATAAAAGCATGGATGAGATGGACAGCGGCCCCTGGCACATGTGTAGAAGAGTGTAGCTCAGTCTCCATGTAGTTCCATGTAGTTTAGGGCTGTCCCTAAAGCTGTTGCCTGAGTGTGGAATCCATTCCCCAACAGGGCTGACTTGTCTGGCTTAGGTGGGAGAGGATGAGGGTAATCCTTCAGAGACTAGATTTCCAGGGTAGGGGGATACCAAGGGGAGGGTCCAGCCCCTCAGAGGAAAGGGTAATGGGGGATGGAGGATGGCATGAGGTACTCTGTAAGGGGGGAAGGACCTGGAAGGGTTAGTGATTGGGATATAAAATGAATAATTTTTTTTTTAAAATGAGACCTGTCACTTTCCAGTACTTGTTTTGCTGATGGTGTCTCTGCCCGAAACCCAGGCCCTCACCCATCCTAACTTGTATTCATTTACACATTGTCCAAGTTCCCATGGAAGCATCTAATCCCTTGGGAGAAATATTAATATCAAACAGTCTCCTTGACAACCAGGAGAATATTTTACACACTACAGGATTTAGGGGCAGGGTGGGGGAAACAGGGCAGATATAGAGAAAGCTGAGGTAGGGATGGGGGTACATGATAGAAATGGTAGACAGTATCTATGGTAGAAATTCTAACGAATCTTTGGTAGTAGGATAAATCATATCTACCTAAAGAATAAACAGTATTCGGATGATATATAACAAAGGTCACACACTTATTTATAAATTTATGTATATGTCTTAAGGTAAGAAAAAAAAATGAAGAAATAGCATGAAACCGTGTAGGCCAGAACATTCCTCACACTATTAAATTTAAATAGAAGAATCAAAATGTCTGACAACTGTGTCTTAGATTAGTTTAAGAATGGTTAAGCAAAATTTAATATGTGCCACAGTGAAATACTATGTACCTGCTATGATTACATTTTTCCAAGTTTTGGCAGTGGCTTATCTGGTTCAGTTCATGGATTCTAATTCTAATCTGGCTTTCACCAAATGCCAGCTTGTAGAGTTTGAGTTTTTGTTATAAACTCTAGAGATCTCAGTATTTACATTTATCATCATCCATGCCTTTATCTGTTCTACTCCGTACAGTAGACATAAGCACATGTAAATGAACACTGATATTTATATGGCAACCATAATGAAATCTATATGGAAGTTTGTCTGCAAATGCCTGAGCAAGGTCTAGATTTTATCCATTTAAAAAGTCAGTGTAGTTGGGAGTGACTCCAAGTGTGTTATGTGCAGCTGTAGAGGGCATGGTGTCAAGCAAAAGTCATAACTTGACTTTTTTTTTTTCCACTCAGAAACTTTCTCAAAGAAGTCCCCTGGGCATCAATAGACTTAAAACTAGGATTTAGCTGCTGGAACACAGATTAGAGTTGAGGCTTGAATGAGGGAGAGAAAAAAATGGCAAAAAGGACATTACTAACAGTGAGGAAGTGCCTAGAAAACTGATGTTTAAGAACGTGTCCAAAAAACTTTTGTGAATGCTCAGAGTAGCAGTAGGTGACTGAGATGTAACAGTGCTGTTACACACATGAACTCACAGTGTCTGTGACTCCACTCACAGGATAAAGACACCTTAAACCCTGACGTGAGTGAGGAAGGGTGACCTGAAGTCCCTCTGCTTGCCAGGGCCATTGGCAACTGAAAGATGCTGTGGAAGGTAAAGTCAGTTTTCTTCAGGGATTCAGCTCCTGAGAAGACATCTGTGCTTCAGTGGATGGTCCTGCGCCCATGTCCATACAGATAGGACTGAGAGGACTCACATGTTTAAAAGGAGAAGAAGAACAAAAGAAATTGGGAAGAAGTTACAGAGGGGGATAATGGAAAGGTGCTGGAAAGTGAGAGGAAGGTGGATTTATTTAAAACATGTCAGATGCAGGAAATCCTTGAACAAGCAGCAGTAAATGAAATAGGAATGCTGGGGTATCTTTAAAGAATTAGATGCAAAGGACACATAGCTTTTGCTGCAGGCTCAGCCAATGTTTGCAAAGAGACAGATAGTCAATAAGTTCAGGCTCTGCAGATCTTGCAGTCTTTATAATAATGGTTCATCTCTGCCATTGAGGCACAAAAGCAGCCATAGACAATAGGCCATAAATGTGAGTGATGCAATCGTCTGTCCCAACAAAATTTTATTCATTATAAAACCAAGAGGGCATAATGCCAAGATCATCTGTGTTCTTATCCTGGCTTTTGTAACTAAGCCTGCATCCAGTTCCTGTTAGCTGTACTGGCTCTGTCTGCAGATTGTGATCCCTGTGTCCAGATCCCTGTGTTACAGAAACACACAGAATGTGCAACTTTCTTTGTATCAGCAGGACCAGCTGCAGCTGCTCTTTTCCTGGGAGTATAATCCAGCAGAAATGTCCTAGTCAGTACCTTTGAACTCTCTTCATCTTATATTTGACCATAGTTGCACAGGTGAATCTCTTCAGTGCTCCTAAATCATATTTGGTCCCTGGGATTAAAGAGATAGCTTCAGGTGCCAAAGCAGAGTGTGGAGGGAGTGGGCATGTGGTCATGCTGACGCTCCTCATGGATTTAAGGCAGCAGAACGCATGTCACTACTTTCCTTTTCCCTCTCACATCTAGGATTTTCAAATACTGTTGAACTGACCAGTTTTAAATTATTTCTTTTTTGTGAGGTGTTTTTTTTTTTTTTTTTTGGTGTGGTCTAAAGTAAACTCTTTAATTGAATATTTTTGACTTCTCACTGTGGGGTGAGAATTACCCTTACTCCCAGTCTCAAGTACCATCTTATTTCCATCAAGCTGTCAGTGAGGGGTTGGGGTATGAGCAAGTCCATGGCTTCTTCCGGGCAGGGAGCTCAGACTATGACTGTATTTGTACTGTGTGATGGCCTTGTTGAAGCCCTCACAAAGGGGTAGGTCTATCTGAATGATGGAGCAGTCCAAGAACTGCTTCATCTCATAGGAGCAAGACTCCATCTATAGCAGGCGAGAGGCAGAACAGGCAAGGGGCTGCTGGACTGCAAGCTTGGATGCCTAGGACGGTAGGCTGGGTGGCTGGGTGGTCTGGCAGCCACACTGAGGATTCCCTTAGGCTTGGCAGCAGTGGTATCAAGGAGAAGTTGAGTAAGAAGTGAGGACCATAGCAGCCACTCGGTGCAGGGGAACTAACACAACAGTGTCCAGAGAGTCAGATGAAATAGGTGTTATTTTGTGAGATTATAATTGTGCAATTTCCCCTTTCTTTTCTCCCTGCAAACCTTCCTATATTCCTTTCTTTGTTCTTTCAAATTCAGGACCTCTTTTGTTATTATTATTGCATGCACATATGTATATGTGCTTGCACATATATTTCTAAATACAACCTGCTTAGCCTGTATAATATTACTTGCATATATGTTTTCAGGGCTAACCATTTAGTTGTGGATAACCAACTGGTGGGCTCTTCTTTCAGGAAGACTATGTTTCCAGCGCTTAACATTTCTTAGTTGCCTGTAGTTCTTTCTTTAGGGTGAGAGAGGCCTCATGGACTTTTCCCTATTTGCATTTAACTTCAGCAACACAGAGAGTTGATGTTGAACAATTATTAGTGAAGTGAAAATTTCTGGTTTCTTTGCAGATTCAGTTGTATCATGTGATTTTTTTTTTTTGAAAACTGTTTTATGAGAGGATATTTTGCTGAAGCAGACATGTGAGAGGGTGTTGTGTTGAGAACAGACATGTGGTGTTTTCCTGGAAGCTGCCTGGTGCAAGAGCATGTGATGTTTTGCTGGAGCAGATGCCTAAGGAGACATGTGATGTTTGGAAAAGGTACAACACAACAGACAGTGGACAAGGCCAACACATTGGCTTGCCTTGCATGGCTTTGCTAGTCTTTGCAGACAACTCTGTGACATTGGTTGCCTTGCCTTCTTTGTTTGCATCACTTGTTGTGACTTTGCAGAAAGAATCTCACCAAATAACTTCTCTTGATGTTTTGGCAGCTTCTTGTCACTTCAGCAGAACCTCGTGGATTCTTCTGGATCTAGCTGAATTTGCTGATTCATGGATGGTGTCTGTAAGTAGATTGAACTACCTAACTGCTGATTCATGTGAACTGAACTGCTGATATACTGACAACAAAGATTGGAATTACTCCAAAGAACTATTTCTAAACAGGTTCACATCTCTGTTTACCCTATTAACTTTTCCTTTCCTTTCCACTACCTCTGGTAGGTGGTGGGTTAGAAGGGTGGTTAAAGCATTTAACGACCCTTATTAAAGTAGGTTTTGAAAAATCTAAGATTGCATGCTAGTGTAATGAAAATATTAATTCTAAAAATTAATGAGCTTACACATGACATTATCATACACACTCACAACAGACTTTGATCATAGCTGCCCTCTACTAAATCAACTTCTTTTTTTTCAATTTTTATTAGATATTTACTTTGTTTACATTTCAAATGCTATCCTCAAAGTCTCCTATACCCTTCCCCCTTCTCCCCTACCCACACACTCCCCCTTCTTGGCCCTGCTGTTCCCCTGTACTGGGGCATATAAAGTTTGCAAGATCAAGGGGCCTCTCTTCCCAATGATGGCTGACTAGACCATCTTCTGCTACATATGCAGCTAGAGACACGAGCTCTAGGGGTACTGGTTAGTTCATATTGTTGTTCCACCTATAGGGTGGCAGACCCCTTCAGCTCCTTGGATACTTTCTCTAGCTCCTCTATTGGGGGCCCTGTGTTCCTTCCAATAGCTGACTTAAATTAACTTCTTAAATGGGTAAAACAAAACAAAACAAAACAAAACAATACAAAAAATAAAAAGGCCTTGATCAAGTATTTGAAGAAGAAAACTAAGATGATACAATGTCAAAGAAATGTCATAGACTGACATTTTTCATCTCAGAAACTTTCTAAAAGAAGGTCTGTGGGCATCCGCAGACTTAAAACTTGGGGATTTAGATGTTAGAACATAGAAGATTAGATCTTAGGGTGGCATGCAGGGAATAGGAAGCTGGTATGTTAGAGAACATTACTAAATGCTACCTGACAAATTTTGCAGAAGCTATTTGAAATCTATTCTGAGGAATACTGGACTCTATAAAATGACAAGAAGGCTTGACAAATCCATGTAAAACTATCAGGTAATCAGTGAATTGCCCTATTTGTACCTTGGTAAATACTTTTAACACTATTGTACTATAAAAGAATGAAGGGAAAGAGGTACGGAGGGAAGGACAGAGGGAGGGAAGGAGGGAGAGAGGGAGATAGATAGATATAGGCAGGCAGGAAGGCAAATGCAATTCCTAAAGTAATTCCTCTTAATAGCTCAAAAGTCTCAGTGCCAGGCATGGGAAACCTCCCTTCAAGTTGTTGGGCAGGGTCCAAAAGATTCCCCAAACCGTATAGGCTATTGTCTTTACTCTGGTTGCCTCCCAGAATATGAAGGGACCATACAATTGTGACACATGATTTGAAGGAATCAAGCTTGAACTGACCTGGACGCCTGCTCTCTGAGGACTAGCTCTCATATCAGAACATACTATATAATCTGCCAAACTTACACAGCTATAACACTTAAAGCCACAGCAATGACCAACCCAACAAGATATCTGTGATGGGCAATAGTGACTCATATCTGGGGGCAGCCTATACTTGTCTAATTGGATTTGAGACTCACTCAATAGGACAGAACTTATATATTGCACTGGAAATATAGCCAACTGCATGTGGAGAGAGCAGTCATAGACCAGAAAAAAAACTATTTCTGTTATTTTCTTAAACTAATTTTCTTTTTAAAAATATCTTAATTGTGTCAATATATAATACATAATCTGACATTAATTTTATGACTTTTAAAGGACTTGAAAAATCGTGACTACTGGAACACACTGCAAGGTCTATTTTAATTTTTTACATCAAAGTTCATTTTGTTATTAATATTCACATTAATTTTTTCATAATTGTACGTGCTGTTCACATAATCCCTTTTGTGAATTATTACATGTCTCTATAATTCTATTCTTTTTTATTTTGTTGAAAATAGATTTGTTTTCAAGCCATATATTCTGATTAAGGTTTCCTCTCCCTCAACTCTTTCCTAGATCCTTACTACCAGCCCTCCCATTCAAACACATACTCTTTCCATCTCCCTCCCTGTCCCTCTCATATGAGAAAACAAACAGGCATCTAAAACAATAGTAAAATAAACTAGGATAAAATAAAACCGAACAAACCAGAATAAGACAAAACAAAGAAACGAACTAAAGAAAAAGAGCCAAATGAAAATGCACAAGAAGCACATACAGATGCAGAAACACTCACATCTTCGCATGTAGAAATCTCCCCAGAACACAGAACTAGAAATCATAGTATATACCAAAAGACCTGTAAGGTCAAATTTAAAAAACAAAAAAGGCCCAATGAAGCATTATGAAATTATGAGACAAAGAATCTCCATACATAAATGCCATTAACTCATTTTATGTTGACCATCTAGCGTTGAAGATGCCCCTTCCCCCAGAATGGTTTCTAGATCCAGTGAGACGCCAATGGAAAAAAGTGAATTTTTTCTGTTGTGAGCAGTTTTCAATTGAGGATAGCTCTGGGTTAGGGATTGGGGGTTATATTTACTTCCATTCTCCATGCTGGGACCCCATCTGGCCAGACCTGTGCAGGACCTGTGCATGCTGCCACAGACTCTGTGAGTTTATATGTATAGTGGTCATGCTGTGCTAAGAAAGCCTTGTTTCTTTAGTGTCCTTTATCCCTTTGGGCTTCGCCTCCTCTTCCACAGAGTTCTCTGAGTCGTAAGGGGAGGTGTTTGATGGAGACATCCTATTTCGGACTGGATGCTCTAAGGTCTCTCATTCTCTGAACATTGTCCAGCTGTGGGTCTCTGTATTTGTTTCCATCTACTGCAGAAGGAGGTTTCTGGTGATGGCTGACCCAGGCTCTCATTTATGAAAATAGCATGATGTCGTTTGGAGTGATTTTATTGCCACACAGGCAGTTTCAGACATGGGTTCCTAAATGAAGCCTCTAGTTCCAGAATCACATTACATCTAATAAAGTTGGTTGCCACAAGGGACCCCATGGGAACCAAACAACCTAAGCTACTATGATGGCTATTGGTTGCTTTCCACAAACTGATAGAAATGTCCTGTTGCTAAAGACAACACCCATATAACTCATTGGACATGGAGCAGTTGAGCTGGTACCTATCTAGAACCTTCATCCCTAGTGACTAACATTCATGTACTGGAAGGTACTCTGTACTCTACCAAAGGAGAAAGGAAAACACAAATCCAGATACAAACCCTTAATCTACCATGGTGACTTGCCTGTAAGATATGGTGGTGCAAGAGGGACACAAAGTTTTTGGGAGAAACCAACCAATATCTGATTGGAGTTAAGGCCACAAACCAACATACTTTCTGATTTCTTAAAGGAAGTTTTAAGGGGGAAGTCTCAATACTTATCTTATAACCACAAATACTGTAGCAGTCATTCCTCATCCAAAAAGCTTTCTCCCACTCAACTTAGCAAGCAGAGGCTACTACAAAGATCTACAGCTATTCAAATTTCAGATAACAAGTAACCACGAGCCCTAGTGTCCAGCCCTAGTGTACATCTACAACACAACCTTATACCTAAGTCATAGGGAGAAGGAATGGAGCAATTGTAAAAGCCAGAGGACCAATACATTGGCTAAAGGTAGTGTTTTCTGGGTATGATGGCACAACTGCTCCCTCCCATGCCATCTCGACAGTATGGTTGCCTAAATGAGACCTGCACAAAAATTATAATGGGAGAGGCTGTGAATTTGAGAAGTGTGGGAGAACAGAGGAGGGGCTGGAGAGAAGACAGGATGGAGTAGAGATGATAAAATCATGTATTAAATTCTCAAAACCAAGTTAGAAATAAAGCTTTGCAATATTTAGAGGGTTATGAAAGCTGGGAATTGAACTGCTAGTGGAAAAACTTCGATATAGGGAAAGGCAAAGCCTTTCTGAAGCATCCTAATAACAAAGGAAATAACCACAATAATTGACAGTGAAATTATATGAAATTTAAAAACTTTAACAGTATAAAGGTAACTATGAAGTGAGTAAATGAGAAGCCCACAGAATGGGAGAAAATTTGGCAGCTATCCATCACACAAGAGGCTAATACCTAAAATATATAAAAGCCTAAAAAAAAAAAAAAAAAAAAAAAAAAAAGAAGCACGGATAAAAATCAAATCTTCTAATCAGTAAATGGACTAATGAAGTGAACAGAAAGGTCTCAGATGAATACAAATGGCCAATAAAGACATGAAGTATTTTTCAACATCCCCAGTCATCAGGAGAATACACAATAAAATTGTTTTGAGATTCTACCTTATGCTAGTAAGAATGGCCTATCACCATGACAACAAGTATTTGTGACTATGTGGGGGAAGTAGATCACTCATTGCTAGAGGGACTGTACACTGGTGCAGCCACTATGGAATTCAGTGTGGAAGGTTTTCACACAACTGAAAATAGAACAGCCACACGACTCAGCTGTCCCGCCCCTGGGCATATGCCCTAAGGACTAGAAATTCTCACAGCAGAGATACTTGCTCATCCATGTTTACTGCTGAACTATACACAAAAGCCAGAAAATGATGCAGGACTACACGCCCATCAAAAGACAAATTGATAAGGAAAATATCCATGTAGACAATGCATCTTTTTTCATTTTTTTTAAAAAATGAAATCATATCATTTTCAGCAAAGTGCTGGCGCTAGAGACTTTAGTAAGCAAAATAACTTGGACCCAGAAAACCAGATACTATCTTCTCTTTCTTATGTAGTTCTGAGAACTTAATTTTTACATAGGAGCTGATAGATGTGTACAGTGAGGTTCAAGTCATAAAACTAGAAAGGAGCCCCTGAGGGCGGGAGAAGGAAAGGTAGAATACAAGGGACAGGAAAGCCAAGTGGATGCTCCAAAGAGAAAGAAGGCAATGGAGATTTCAGGATAGGGGAGGGCCATGAGGAAGGGGCATCACAAAAAAATTGTGTGAAAATCTCCTAAGCAAGGGTATTAGTTTGTATGCTATTTTAACAGAAAAGCCACACCTATCCTGTTTGTCATTTGTATTCATATAGATGGTTTTACTTCCACATACACAGTCATGTATTCCTGGGACTGAAGTATACACACACACACACACACACACACACACACACTAATGATTGTATCAATAAGACAAAAAGCCATAATAAAGCAAAATAAAGCAAAAATCCTACAAAATAAAAAAAATTAAAAAGAAGGAAAAACATTAATCAATATAATGAAGATGTTGTATTTTATATTTAAAAACTGAGAACATCTAATTCTATAGAGCTAGGTGGCCACCATGCAAAGCTAACTCAAGATGACTGAGAATCCCCTACATTTATAAGTAGTTTTTAAACATGTTAAGTTAACTATATACAGCAGCACCCAAGAAGTTCCTGTTAGAGTCCCAGCCTCTTAGTAGATCTGATTTTAAATAGAGTTTCACAGGCGCAGACTAGGCTATTACTCCAATTCCCACTACTTTCCATCCAGCTATCCTCAACCTAGGCCATTCTGAACGCCCCTGAGGAGCTAGCTCACTATAGCTGTTACAGTTTCACTGATCTGGTCACCTTTTCAACGATAGAGGCAAATTCCTGCAGCAAGGACTCTTGTTTCAACCTCAGCTTCACCACTCAACAGTTGTCTCATAGTAGGCAGCTTGTGGTAATAAGCTACAAGATGTTTCCCTCCTCTGCTCTTGGCTTTTATACCCATGCATTGTTGCACCATATGCAAATGAGCTCAGAGCTGATCTGATCTCCTATACTGGCTGAAAGCTCTCTTGTTGCACCATCTGTACACTCCCTATCATTCCTCCATCAGCCAATAATCTTTCCATATAAACCCTAAGAGGGGAAGAATCCTGATTGAAAATCTTTAGTCAGGAAGACAATTTTATATCTATCCCTTGGTTTAAAATTCTTCATTCAAGGACTAATCTTTTGATTTTATTTTGGGAGAGAGGAGGTAGGGTGTGAGCAGGAATAAGGAAGAACTGAGTAGTGGCTAAATTATAACTAATTAAGGACAAGGCGTGATGCTGTTGATAGAGAGCTGCTCAGAGGAGGAAGTGATGCCCTGTTTTCTATGTCCCCTAAGGTTTGAACTGAGACAAATGTAGTAATATTTAGGCTCCAGAACTCTGAAGTGGCGATGTTCATATATTAATACACTACAAAACTATCTATGTTTTACCCATGCCCAACAGGTATTTTAACAATACCTGTTGATAACTGCATGGCATGCAAAGGTGTGTATACTTCATGAGATTTCAGGAAAGGGCTCGAAGCACAAACTTGCATGCTGCTGAGATAGAACCTTCCTTCCTTCCTTCCTATCAGGATCAGTTTAGATGAAGTCTCCAAGCTTCCATATCCTGGTCTGTGGAGAGGAACCCTTCTACGCCCCTCCTAGAATTGAGAACAAAATGAAAACAGCTAAACACGGCACCTGGTGTCTGGGACACAGCAAGGGTATGGCTCATAGTGGTTTCTCTTACCTCAATCACTATTGCCTATAACCAAGGCAATTTTTCCCCTAGAGTAATTTCTTTGTTGGTACATGCATAGACATCAGGTTGGAAAAGGTATCCACTAATAAAAGGGAGGAAAACAAAGCATTATATATGAGAAAATATTTCCAAAAGACCCATCATATGGTGGATAGTAACACTGAAGCCAAGTGGGGCTCTTGTTCATCTCACAGCTCTCACTCCTAATGGCTCTATGGGATGAACAGTAGTCTTAACATTTTACATGCTAGCTTAACTTTGTCAGACAAAAAAATAATAATAAATGCTTGTGGGCTTATGAACATGAGAAAAAAATTCCCTCATTTTTCTGGATACTGGAAGTCCAAGGCTAAGAAGATGGCAGAGCTCATGTCTCATGAAGACAACTTTTTTGTTTGGTTTTATTCACAGATGGTGCCTTTTCACAGTCTCCACGCATGACAAAGGTCTCTGCTAGCTTTATGAGGCATCATTTACAGGAATTCCATTTATGAATGTGCTGCACTATGACCTTGTCACTTCCTGTCATGGTCTGGGTATGGAACGTACCTCAATGGTCACTTGGTGAAGGCACAGTCCCCAGCACAGTGGTCAAAGAGGAGGTTTTTCTAGTGTTTGCACCATGGCAGCTCTAACTTCATCAATATAGTAATCTGCCGATGAAATTATAATGGAATTGACTAACAGACAGGAGGGGCCTGGCTGGAGGAATGAGTCACTGAGGCATAACATTGTTCTTTTAACTTGTTTCTCTTGGGTATTTGACAAAATGATGATCAGTCTCTCATACAGGCACACCTCCCAAAGGATTCCCTTTCTAATGCCATTATATGGCAGATTAGGCTTTAACATACACATTCAATGGGTTCAGATATTCAGGCAATAGGACTCATCTATAATATAAGATAACAAAAGTAATTGCAACTTTATGAATATCAAATAGGACAATATGGTAAATGGTTGGTACATAGTAGATGCTCAGTAAATGTTACTTACCTGGGCTTCAGAAAACATTATAGAATTTGTTTTTAGCAAGGATTCCAGGATCCTATTCTTTAAAGAATATGTTCAGAAGGTTTTAGGAACAGCCTAGATTTTTGCCTAGAGAGTGTTTATGAATTTTATAGCAATGTTCTATTTTAGAGGTTGTTAAAAGAGGATCATAGCTCCACAGCAAAGTCTTATTAGTATTTATGTAAAAGGATATAGAGACTATATATTTTATTTTATGTAAATGTAAAAAAAGTAGTTCTCAAAATGCATACACATGCAAAGCCATAACCCGAAGGGTCATGTGAGCTAAAAATTCTACTTCTTCTCCCTCCACTGAAAAATACATGTTTTTGTTAAAAGGTAACCAAAACCTGTCCATCAGCACAAGCTATCTAAATAATCTTAAGGAAATCTATTCCCAGTGGATTTAGCTGTCTCCTTGCTCCAATATAATTTTATAACATTTAGTTTACAAAAATTGACTGAAGAGATATTTAGTATATTGCTTTGCAATGCAACATTTAATTTTATAGCAGGGAAATGTGTTTCTTTTTAACAAATATATCAGCTGATAGCGTCAATGAGTGGCGCCAGAGTCATTAAGCACTCTGTGAGAAGCAAGGAGAGCCGCAGATCCTGTTACTGAAACACACATATTAATTTTCAGCTCATAAAATCACGGCATGGGTTCCTTGCCCAATGTCTGCAGCCCACGTACACTGAAGTCTGAAATGAGAGCTCAGTCAACTCAAATAAGTGATTTTATTCAAATTAAAACCTTCCCAGAGTTTCTCAAAGCATGTTAAATGCAGATGGAAATGGCTCATGCGCATTGAGGATTGGCAGTATCTGCCTCTGTTACCTTCCCTGCATCCTCCTCCTCTTCCACTCCAGCACGCACGGTCCTTCCTGCTTCTGAAGCTGAATACAGGCTATGCTACCATCATCCACTTAATGGCGAACATTCTAAGCCACCGTCCTACATTAAATTCCTATAATAAGACATCGGTCCCCAGAGTAACTAGAAGACATGTTGGCTGATTCTGACGCCTGAGTTCAATCTATGACTATTTTCCAGGAGACATTGAAGAGGCTAAGTTTAAAATCAGGCATGACATGATACCCAACATTCTTTCATGGTGTGGACTATGGCCTTATTTGAAATCATATATGCTTATATACACTACACTATATACAAGAAATGGGCAGAAGCAAGGCATTTTGCCACAATCTCAAGTTATCTGTACAAATTGTTTTCCACAATGCCTGGCACAACAGTTGTTACATTGGGATGACTTGCTGATTGGAGCCTATGTCACTATTTGAACAAATTCAAATATCATGGTGTGATTATGAGCATGTCTGGACACTAGTCTACATTGAGACTACTAGTCTACACATATTTAGGGTCTAGAAAGTTTTGAATTTGAACTTCAGCCTTGCTATTTACTAGTTTTATATAGGCATGAAAAGTCTTGGCTCTGTGCTCGCTAGCTCTCTTTGTCTTTCTGGCTCTTACTCTCCCTCCCTCCTCAACTCTCTCCCTCTTCCTATTTTCCCCCTTTCCCCTCTGTCTTCTTGTTTATATCTATGTTAAAATACCTTCTTAATAAGTGCCAAATCAGCTTCAGGAAACCTACAAGCAGTATTCAAATACGAATTACCCAGAGATCAAAGTTGGTTCTTTATATGGAAGACTAATACCTTCTAAACACTCCCAACCCAATCAAATTATGAAGGGCTGAAGGCCAATTGTTCCTGAAGAAACATTTGTCTGCACATAATCTCTAGTCTTATTGCTAAGGTAAAGTTTGGGTGATGTTGAGAAGAAGGTCAAGTGCTTCTGAAGTCATTGTGAGAAATGATGGACAGCCTCGTTCACACCAGGGAAATGAGCATGAGAAGTAATTTTTAGGCTTTTAAGAGGTAGTATAAAGTGCTAAAAACATTTCTGTCGTTTGGACTGGAATCAAAAAATGATCCTGCCAATTGGCTTACTGCGTGACCTTGCGAATATTTACCTTCAGCAAAATAGGGGTATTATACTAGTGACAGAACTAAGGTAAAACCCAAACAAAAGCTTAAAGTGTCTAATGTGATATCTAAGCTAACACCCCGGGAACTTCCTTTTCTTTCAAGGCATTTTAGGACCTACTTGCTCTAAAATCCTCTTTCTTTTGATGAGATTCCTGTTCAGTGACATCAACCCCATGGGATGATCAAAACGAACCTGTTAGACATACTGTGCCTAAGAGGTTCAAGGAGGAAATTAAACCCTTTACTGTGTGTATAATTAGAAATAATATCAGCAGCTTAGGTTGCTGTCACAAGATAGTGCTGTAAAATGACTTCCCATTGCTAGATAAATTTCAAAGGAAGTTTGAGAGACTGCTAGGAAACTGGAGAAGACGAAGGAGTGAAATTAGATGCTTAGAGGAAGTAAAGAAGAAAATACAGCTCAATGATCTCTGGGAAAACATCTTCCTAAAACTAACTCACTGTAATCTTGTAATTGAATCGGTGTACTCTGCAGGAAGAAAATCTGAGCCAGTTGCTACCCCACAGAGAAAACAGATGCTCCTCCCACACCTGTTTGTTTTTGAAGTCTAAAAAAATGCAAGGTCACAGGGGCCGAAGACACTTCTACATCCTCGCTGTCGATTAATATTCTCAGGGGGAAACTTTGAGGCTTAATCTCCTCTCATTATCTGCAGCTTAATTTTGTGGCATCTTGGCTCAGCGATCAGATTTCAAATCCGCCTCATTTAATTTAGTGCATATTCTATGTGTCAACACTGGTGTCTTTAATAACTTCCGAGTAGGATCAACTGTGCTCTCCTTGGCATGGCTTCACGTCTGTTATGCTTCACAATACACTCAGAGATGTACTGATGGACAGAGCCATTGAATGACTCATTAAAATCATCTGGTGGTCAGCATCAAAGCCAATGTCCTAGCCCAGAGCTATATGACTTTACACGATCCGAGTATAGTAATGCTTCCTTAGAATTTTGTCTCATTTAGGCTTTTACATAGTCTATCTTCTAACATGACAAATGGCTCAATGTTTCCGGGAAGACATAAGACTAGAGAATCATACTCCATAATTTTTAATGAATTCTGAGTATAAGATGAACTTAGTTTCATGCTCTCCAATGAAAGCTTTATCTCATTTCTTACTGAAGTATAGTTGAATTTTCTTCCTTAAAAATGGAGGCTCACATTTGAGCACCCCATTGAAAGAAGGCCATCTAATTTAAATAAGCCTGGGAGGTGTGTTTCTACCCTTCCCTGTGGCACAGATCACAGAACCTGACCAGGGTCCACTTTCAAGGACACAATTCATTTCCCCCAGCATAATGTTGCATGTTTAGAACTAAGAGTCTAGGAAGAAACCAATATGTGGTATGTTTAAAATTATACACATTGTGAAGCAGAGCTCTTACTGGGAAAAAGGTATTCTTCTAGCTGTGTGCACCTATAAATTTTGATGTGTCTGTGTGCTTGAGAATCTGTAGAATAATTTTTAAATAGGAGAAAGAAACCATGCCCTCTTCTTTTTCTTGTTACCTGAATTTGCTTTTATCTAACAATAGTACCAAATTTATAAGTAAATACCTAAGACATGAAGTTTTCTTTCTTCTTCATCTCCTCCTTCCTCCTTCCTTCTTGTATAAGTTGGGAGCTGAGCCCAGGACCTCATGCATGCTAGTGGTAGGCATGTTCCTACCACGGAGCTATAGTCTCAGCCCAAATGCTTATATTTACATCAATACATGCATATTCCGGTTAGCTACAAATGGGTTGAAATGTTACAATTTATCCATAGTAGATTAGACACAGTCTTCTTACTGCTAGTCACTAGAGTGCTTTCAATTTTCATTAGCCAAAGAGTTGTCAATAACAACATCCACGACACCAGCTGTAACATGATTCCAAATCAACATATAACCAGTGAAGCCATAATGCAGACCATCCTTCACAGTGTTTATTTCTAAAAGCAAATGTGTAAGTAAATACGAAGTCAGAATAGAAGATGTACTTTATAGAATAAGCCTATAGTTATAGATACTTATTCCATTCAGGTCATGGAATAGATTACCCTCTTTGTGTCAGCTAATCTTACCTCCTGTTGCCCTGTAAGTGTTCTTACATGCTATGGTCATGATGGCAATGCTAGGAGATAGTATCACTGTTGAGAGAAAAAAAAAAAAAAAAAGCCTTTTGTAGGATACAATAGGAAAAAATAGTTGTCCTCTTTCACCCTTGGTGTGATATGCTTACACTCATAACTTCAGATGGCTTCTTAGGAGTTCTTTGTCTCTATGTCTGGTGTGAAGCCAGAAGCTATGTACAACTGTGATGAAAGAGAGAGTGTGTGTCCTTGGTGACTAGGCAAAGTTGATGGGAGCTTTATCTAAATAAGGGTCACTTAAAGGAGAAGACTGAACCATTACATTCCAAATGAAAAAATGTTCCCAGACTACCCAGCAATGGAAATAAAAACATTAGCATACGACAGTTAGCTCAGAATCTCCCTGAACACAAAGTAAGAGAAATGGGTGCTTCCTGAATATTCCATAGCTGCTAAGGTTGTTTTTCAAGAAGGGGTAGCTTACGAAGTCATTGGCAAGTATTTAACTACTTTGTTCACTTTATTCTTTGATTTTTTTTTCAGCCCCACTTCCTGACATGACTTATTGACTAAGCCTTTATTCCCCAAGATGCTTCACTAAATCAATCCAGGTTTATGGATGAAATGAGCCATCTTGTTGGTGGATTGACTGACAGGTCCAATGAATTGATTAGTGGCTTCAGTCTATTGACAGGTTGGCTTGACTGAAAACAAAATTTTGCATATGCAGAATTTCTGAGGGCTTTGCATGAATGCCAGATTGCAACAGGAAAAAGGCCCGAAGGCAGGAGCAGGTGTCTCTGACGGGCGTCAGCTCAGCCCACAGGGAATAAATGTACAAAATCTACTGTGGCCAGACTGACATGCAACATCCAGAAAATAATCGGGCATACCCTTTGACTCAGTCTTTCACTCTAAAAATGACTTCTCTGGGAAATAACCCCTAAAATGGAAAACGAAACTAATGCACTAAGACATTTGCTACATCAATAAATATGATTTTAAAAATCTTGACTCTTAAATATCCAAAAGTGTTTAAAATGTTAAGTAATTATTGAAATTCAGTAACAGGCAGCTACGTGTACATTAATTCTCATGAGCTAGGTGGTGTTGGCACATGTCTTTAATCCCAGTACTTTGGAGGCAAAGGTAGCAGGATCTCTGTGAGTTCGAGGCCACCCTGATCTACAGAGCTCATTCCAGGAGAGTAAGGAAAACACAGAGAAACCCTGTTTGGGGAAAAAAGAGAATTCTCATAAATATTTCTAATAATGTCATAATAAATAAAGTCTACATTGTCTATCCAGCCTCTAGTCAGAAAACCACCACAGCAGGGTTCCCTGAGTCGTCTGTCCTTCTGTTCATTGTATTCTTTACACATGTTTTAAAAACACCCCATGGGTAAACACACTGCTACCTTTAACTTGCTGGAATATCAGTTGTGATTAACGTGGGTGCTTCCATGCTTGTCACCTCTCAGGCATCAAATGGAGTTCTAAGCACCCTTAGAATCTACGTACTTCTCAAGTCTTTTACAGTATAGCAATCCTCTGAATAGCAGATTTTTACTGCTAAATTAAATTTAAAATCCAATTACCATAAATGAAGACTAGCACATCTGCATACTTTTCTCTCTGAGCTCAGGATAAAACAACCAACCAAACAAAATATATCATGCCTTATTCCTTCGATGTTTCATGTCATCTCACAAGGGAAACTGACCTATATATTTAAGCATAAACTTCAATATTGTATCAATACAACAGGTGAAGGGTGCCCCCTGAAAACAAATCACTGCTTCACTAGAATTTTTGTTCTTTGCTAAGTCTTGGGGATAAAGGTTGCGTCTGCTGACCACTTCAGACACTGCATGACAGAAACCCTTTCCATGCTGCATCCCATCCACTGTTAAATTGTTCTCCCTCATAATTCCTCACATAAGTGAAACACTTATGAGACTACCATAAGCAGCCAATATCTTCCTGTCCTGCCTACACCATATTCTCGCTCCTAGAAGTGTTATTCATGACCTTTCTGTCCTCCTTAAAAGTCTACACTGGGAAATAGGTAGATTCCTGCAGATGTTCATCTCTTCGTTCTCACCTCCAAGTCCACTGCTCCAGTCTCATTCCTAGTTGTGAAACAGACTACAGCTGCTGCCTCTCTTCCTGCCACTCCCATCTTCAGTGTATCACACAGATCTTCCCCTCCGAACCCCCTTCCTCCCCACTCATTGCTTTATCCTACTCTCCAAATCCATCAGGCATTCCCTGGGAATCCACAGGCCACTCAGGACAGGGAAACAGATGGCCAAACAGATTGCCTTCTTCCTTCTTTATAAATCCAGTCTCCCGGTTTCACACCAATCTCTTGGGAAGACCACCTGCTGCCCTCTCTCCCTCCTTTCTGCCCCCATCTCCAGTAAATCACACAGATCTCTCTGCCTCTCTTCCTATACCCTACTCATCCTGTTAGCCCAGCACCAAGTTCAGCAGGCATTCCCTGGAGATCCACAAGAAATTTGCCTTCTAGAGAGGCAAATAGGTCAGTAAAGTAGGAAGGTGAACTTCAGATCTTCACCCTCACCACTTTCCTGCACATCCAATCCCCCAGTCTCATCCCCAGCTCTGTAGCAGACTACCTATTGTGACCTCTTCTTACTAGCTGTCCCCATTCCCAGGAGATTAAGCAAATCTTGGTGAACAACTTCCTTTCCTCCCACCTATGGAGCCCCCCTCAAATTTCCCTCTCCTAGTACATGCCCATTCCTAAGTGTCAGCTCCTGATACCCAGAATCACATTTTACCTAGAAGCCCCATAGGGGTCCCTACCAGGCAACCCACAACCACCATATCCTCCTAAGAAACAGAAAGGGAACTGAAACCAAGAAACAAAATACCCTCTCAATAAAGAAAAGATCAGATATCAGCACCAAGAATTACAATCTTCCCATATTCAGATGCCTAGACACCAGCATAAAAAACATAATCAATAACAGCCAGGACCAGAGCCCAGCAACCTACCATAATAAGCCCCGAGTCCTTCAACATAGCATAACGACCTGAAAATAGCCTTTATGGATAAGATAGGCATCCTTAAAGAGGGAATAGTAATTTAAAAAATGATGAAAACATAAAAAAGTATGGAAAGAAATTAATAAAACAGTTCCAGACCTAAAACCAGAAATAGAATAAAGAAAATCCAACCTGAGGGAAAACTAGAAATGAAAAATTTAGAAACTCGAACAGGAACCTGAGAGGATAGCCTTGCCGACAGAATACAAGAGATGGAAGAGAGAATCTCAGGCATTGATGAAATGATAAAAAAGAAATAGACAACGTGATCAAAAAAAAAAAAAATTCCTGCCACAAAACCTCCAGGAAATCTGGGACACTATGAATGAAAGGCCAGATCTCAGAATAATAGGAATAGGCACAGAAAATAATTTAACAACAAAGAGGAAAATGTCCCTTACCTGAAGAAAGAGCTACCTATTAAGGTACAAGAAGCACACATAACATCTAATAGACAGGCCTGAAATAAGTATTTCCTTCAGCACATAATATCCAAACACTAAATGTTCAGAACAAATAAAGAATATCAAAAGCTATAAGGAAAAATTTCAGGTAACATATAAAGACAGATCTATTAGAATTACCCCTGACTTTTCAATGGAGATCCTGTAAACCAGAAGGGCTTGGCCAGATGTGTTGCAGACTCTAAATTACCATAGAAGCCAGCCCACACTACTATACCCAGCAAAAATTTCAATCACCAAACACAAGGGCACGAAAATTCCTAAAAGAAATTACTAATGCATAGATCACATAATGACCCTCTCACACTGAGAGTGGCAGACAACCATACCCATTCACACGAATAGGCAGATCATTCAGATGCATGAAACAGAAAATATTGGAGCTAACTGATGTCATAAATAGACCTAATATATATTTACAGAACATTTCACCCAAATAGAAAAGAATATACTTTCTTCTTAGAACCTCATGAAATGTTCTTCAAAATTAACACAAACTGTCTAAACAAATAAAAGAAAATTGGAATAGCACCCTGCATGCTGTCTGACCATCATGAATTTAATGCAGGATATCAACAATAGAAACAGGAGTTTTACAAACTCACGGAAATTCAATACTCACTATGAATGAAAAATGGGTGAAGATGAAAATTAAGAAAGAACTTAGAGACTTTTTGGAATATAATAGAAATGAATACACAACATACCCAAATATATGCAATATTATAAAGGCAGTTCTAAGTGGCAAATTCACAGCACTAACTGCCTACATAAAAGTAAAACTGGAGAGATATCATACCAGTAACTTAACAGCATATCTGAAAGCTCTAGAACAAAAAGACAAAATCATACTAACTGTGAGAAAACAACCAGAAATAATCAACTCAGGGCTAAAATTAATAAAAGAAATACAAAGAATCAATGAAACAAAGATTTTTTTCATGAATTTTTTTTTAAAAAAGTTGGTTCTATGAGAAAAATCTATAAGACTGACAAGCCTATAGCGAAATTAACTAAAAGGCAGAGAAAAATCAAAAATTGGAAGCTCATAAGGACATATTTTAAAAACATATGCTAAACGAAATTGGAAAATCTAAACAAAATAGAATATTTTGATACATACCACTTACCAAAGTTATCAAAATGATATACACAATATAAATAGACCTATGACTCCTAATAAACTAAAAGTAGTAATTAAAAGTTTCCCAACCAAAAAAGTCCAGCACCAGCACAGAAAACTTCTATCAGACTTTCAAGGAACAGTTAAAACCAATATTCCTCAAATTATTCAACAAAATACAAACAGAAGAAATATTGCCAAATTTGTTTTATGAGACCATAGTTATCCTGACACCCAAACCATATAAAGACCCAACAAAGAATTACAGACCATTTTCTCTTATGAACATTGATGCAGAAATTATCAATAAAATCAGAAAGATCATTCACTATGATCAAAAAGACTTTATTCCAGAGATGTAGGAATGTTTCCAAATATGTTAATCAAATGTAATGCACCAAATAAAGAAAATGAAAAAAGGAAAAAGAAAAAAAAAAACCACATGATCAACTTATTAGATGCAGAAAAGGCTTTTGGAAAAAGCTAACATCCCTTTATGAGTTGTAGGAGAAAGTTGTAGGAGAAAGATTAGAGATATAAGGGACATATCTAAATATAATAAAGGGAGTTTACAACAAGCCTATAGTCAACATCAACTTAAACAAAGAGAAACTCAAAGCAATTCCACTGAAATCAGGAACAAGAAATGATTTTCCCCTCTCTCCTTAATGATTCAATGAAGCATTTGAGGTCGTACCTAAAACATTAAGGCAACTGAAGGAGGTCAAGGGATACAAATTGGGAAAAAAGAGGAAGAAGAAGAAGAAGAAGAAG
>NC_034590.1:23191849-23217010 GCF_900095145.1 Mus pahari | reverse complement strand
GAAGAAGAAGAAGAAGAAGAAGAAGAAGAAGAAGAAGAAGAAGAAGAAGAAGAAGAAGAAGAAGAAGAAGAAGAAGAAGAAGAAGTCGTTGTCAAAGCATCTCTATTTGCAGTTGAGATGAGGGTATATATATAATTGACCCTGAAACATCCAACTGGACAACTCCTATAACTGATAAACACTTTCAGCAAAGTATCTGGATACAAAATGAATTCACAAAAATCAGTAGTCTTCCTATATGCAAATAACAAATCCCTCCCCTCAAGGCTCAGGCTCAGGGAACCCTGTGGAAAAGATGGAGAAGAGTGAAAGAAACAGGTGGGATTGAGAAGAAAAGAAGGCCCTCCAAACTAATAGGATCAATGTGCATATGAACTCCCAGAGACTAAAACAGCAATCATAGAGTCTGCCTGGGTCTATGCCAGATTGTGTTCTAGAGATGGAAAGAAAGTAGACACATGACCCCATCTCTAACCCAGAAGCTTTTGCCAATTGATAACCATATGCAAATGAAAACTTAGTTGTCTTCCAGTGGAGCACCACTGGGGAAATAAATTACTCCCAGGCTAGGCTGCATGCCCAGCAGTAGAGACCAACAGAAAATGAACTCAACAGTCTCATTGCGGTTCCTTGTCTCATAAGGTCATGGGAGTGCCTTTTCTCTCTGTAAAATTATCTGATTTTTTATTTTGTTTATACTTTTTCTCTTTTTACTCTACAGGTCTCTTATGTGTATATTATAGCTTCCAGTTTAGTGTTTTTATGTGATTTCTAGGTATGTGAATGACTCCGTCTTTGTGTCTATATCTGTTTCATGTGCCTTTTCTTGGGCTTGTTTCCTTATGATTGTTTGGTCCTATTCCAATGTATTAGTTTTGTGCTAGTTTATTAGATTAGATTATTATCCTTTAAAACCTTGTTTTTTATTTATTTCTTTGTTTATGTTAATTAGAGAGAGAAAGGGGTGGATCCAGATGGGAGCGGAGGTGGAGAAGAAATGGAAGGAGGACGGGGAGGGGAAATCGTAATAGGATATATTATGTGACAAAGGGAAAAATTAAAAATGTCTAACATGTATTTGTTGGGAGCCTCTTAATATCTATGAAGTTTTAGACACAGGATGCCTCCTTAAACAGACAAAGATTCCTATCCCCGCAGTAGTCTGCATTTTAGGGCACAGGACACAGAAGAATAAGAACAATGTGGATGAAGGAAATCTCACAAGATATAGCTATAGGCAAATAATGGCTGCTCAGAGAGAAAGATTCAGTTTTCCCTAGCAATGAGCTCCCTGATAGGTTATCCAATGTCAATGGTCATCCTTAAACACACACACACATACCCTCAGGAGCAACACTAAATGAACTCAGTAGATTATATATATTATTACCATGTATGTAATTAATGCTTATTATGCGTACACAGTAGTAACAATTAAAGAATAAAGGTCATGAATTTGAAAGACTGTGAGGGGCACATGGAAGAAATAAAAAATTAAAAGAAGAATGGTGAGTTATGTAAATATAGTGGTCTGTATGAAATCCCCCAAAACATAAATTTAAATTGAAAATAATTACTCAGATGGAATAGAATGTTAGAAAACAATGCATGCTATTAAAAAATCTAGGTAGACAAGCAAGAGCAAGGATGCAGGACATACTATGGAAGCTAAGAAGAAAACATGTTCTAAATGAACATGGATGTACAGGCTTTGACATGTGTGTAAAGAGAAGACTTTTAAAAGCATGCTAGAAACCATGATTATATATATTCTAGGGATTTATTGCCATGAAGACACACCATGACCATGGCCACTCTTATAAAGGCAAACCTTTAATTGTTACTGGCTTACAGTTTCAGAGGTTAGTCCATTATGGTCATGGTGGAAAGCACGGTGGAAAGCATGCTGGTAGACATGGTGCTGGAGAAGGAGCTGAGACTTCTACCACTGGCTTCACAGGCAGCAGGAAGAGACAGTCACACTTCTTCTGGCTTGAGCATCTGAAACCTCAAAACCTTCCAACAAATCCTCATCTACTCTAGGGCCACACCTCTAGGAATGTTGCTACCTATGAGCTTATAGGAGCTCTTTTCATTCAAACCACCAGAATAAAACTGTTTGGTTCTGAACTATGATAAGAATTCACATCTAATCTTGAGTCTACTGAAACCCACTCCAAGACATTCTCACTTGGCAAACTCTGTGTCTCTAAGTGGAAAGGGGAATCAATTATAGACTCGAAAGGATCAGGGTTCAAGACTTACATCTGACTTGACCAGGTCACTGTACCTGTCTCCTGCGGAAAATGAAGAGAGTTATGGGACATTTACATAGACTTCTACAAGGACAATGGAAATAACATATAGAAACTACTTTAAAATGGTTGTGGGATGTGTACATACCAAGCACCAGGGTGGCTTTGTGAGGGTGTGTTTGACTTTAGACTCATCGGAGTATAAGACATGAGCATACAACAGCTTCTACCTTGTAAATTGGTATTAAATGACCAACTGCTATGCTTTTGATAACAATATCACCCCCAAAACTCATGTTGAAAATTAATCCTCCAATGCAATGGTATTAACAAGTGTGGCCATTGGGAAGCAACCAATTCAGGAGTGCATGGGAATGGGATTAGAAAGGGCTAGAATTTCATTTTCTTTGAACATCTGCCTTGTAAAGGTAAATTAACCTTGCCTTCCAGGGGACACAACAGTATGGAAGTACAGACTGGGAACCTCATTAGATTCAAGTTTCCTACAGTATAATCTTGGACTTAACAGCCACACAAATTATAGGCAACACATTTATGTTCTTGAGAAACTACCCATAGAGGGTGTTTTACTCTAGCAACACAAAGACAGCGTGACAACATTTCCCATGTGCCAAATGTAACATTGCTAAGGGAGCACTGATACCCTGCTAAGTAGACTAGCTTTCCAGGAGACTGTTTTTGTTTTTGTTTTGTTTGTGTTGTTGTTGTTGTTGGGTTTTGGTGGGGGCTGGTTATTGTTATTTTATTTGATTTACTCTTGTTTGCTTGGTTTTTTCTTATTCATGGCACTGGATCCTAAAAAGTTTCCATGAATAAGGAACTAATATTGCCTCATGGCCTATACCAGGCAGAGATTAACTGAAGTAGAAAAAAGAAAAAAAAAAAAAAACAAAAAAAAACAAAAACAAAATAAACAAAAAGCAAAAAAAAAAAAAACCAAAGAAGTAAGTATAGTAGATAAAATTCTTCCAACACTGGACTGACACGGATGTTAGTTTACCTTTGAGAAAAATTGGCTCTTCATGATGCCTAATATGCTCGAGGAATAAAGGCTTCAATATCTTCTACAATACAGAAAACTATAGCAACCAGGAGAAAAGAATATAGCTCTTAAGAGGAGCACCTTTCTGAAATTCATCCAGCCTTCCAATAATAGCAATTTTTAAAATGTCTTAAGATATATGCTCCATATATATATACACACACTCAACTTTTTTGTGGCTAGCATCTAGTAGTATGTTATCTTCTAGACTCTAAGCAGCTTGAGTTAAAGGCTTACATCTTACCCAGGTTTGCTTTTTTAGGGGACCTAACACAGCACCCACAGAAGGGAGCAGATCAATGATCAATTAGTACTGGGTACCTATTTCCATGGCTTACTCCTGGGTACTGAGCAGTCCATCTTGATAAGCCACTGAACTTGTAAGCACCCTCTGTTTCTTTTCCATCTAAAGACAGAAGCCAGGGTAACAATGCCATAGATTTGGAAGATTTGTTCCATGAGACTTTACGGTAATTTACCTTTTGGGAAATAATATTATTTACAAAGTTATATGCTGGTGTGTATGAAACAACAATTAAAGTGGTTAAAAACAAACAAACAAAAAGACCAGGAGTTTGAGAGAACAAAGGGTTGTATGGGATGGGTTAGAGGGAGGAAAGAGAAAAGGGGGCATGATATAATTCCATTATATTTTAAAATGGTATAAAAATGGTCTCCCGCCGGGTGTGGTGGCGCATGCCTTTAATCCCAGCACTCGGGAGGCAGAGGCAGGCGGATTTCTGAGTTCGAGGCCAGCCCGGACTACAGAGTGAGTTCCAGGTAAGCCAGAGCTACACAGAGAAACCCTGTCTCGAAAAAACAAAAAAAAAAAAAAAAAGGTCTTCCAAAGATCACATAATCTAAGTAAGTTTATAAATGGGGGGAAGGGGGAGGTCATAGTCCTCCTGGGTAAATGCAGGTAAATGAGCTATGAATTGGGCATCCCAAGCAGTGTCTTATTCGAGCTTTACTTTACATATGTCTGAATGACCTTCTCTGAGGGAATAATATACTCCAATTCAGTGTAAGCAGATCTGCAAAAGCACCTGAACACCAGGCTTAATTTTATGGAACATTCCTTCTTGGAACCCATGCAGTTCTAGCCTCACAGTGGCTGGGAAACCACATTGGATAACACAGAGCTACTCCAGACAATTACCTACCAAGACCCTCCATGGAAGTGAAGCCACTGTGGATTCTAGACCACTCATGAGCCCTTGTCTGCCTGTAACAGAATAATGTGAACATCAAAAGATAATCAATAAAGTAGAAGAATGACCTAGCTGAGTGGGCCAAGCCCCAGTCACAAATTCATACTTCTAAACTTTTCAATATATTTTTATTATTTGTAATAATGTGCATGTGTCTATAGGCCTCCCTCTACAACACCAAATTAATGTTGTTGAATAGCAGGAAGACCAACAACTTGTTTCTTTAGTAAAGAATGACTTTTAGCATTATCAAATTGTTACTTCATTTTTATATAAAACATTCTGATTATATTTTATCTGTCTTCTCCCTCAACTCCTTCTAGATAGTCCCCAATTCCCTATCTACTGAGTTTCATTTTCTTTCTCTTTCTCCTCTTCTACCATCCCTCTCACTCTTAATCCTCCTTCCATACTCTTTCTGTAAATAATAATAATAATAATAATAATAATAATAATAATGATGATGATGATAATATCCTTTATGAAACTCCTACTGTCAGGGTTAAGGCATCTGTGCAAAAGAGGATACAAAAAGATTATAAGAGACAGAGGTAATGGAAGACACTAAGGGAATGGTGTCTTCCACACACAACAGGACTCATGCACACATGAACTCACACTCTGGCAGCATGCCCAATAGCTCACAGGCTTCCATGCTTTTGTATGGTTGAAAAAAAATCACACAGAGATTACGTAAAAGTTAAACCACAGTGCCTGCACATGAAGGACAGATGTGCTAATTAGCCCATATGCTGTCCGTGACTCTTAAGTATGTAGAGGGACGCAGATCAAGGAGGCCTATCATTACCCTCTGAGATATACATGTATGCAGATCAATGGTTGACCCTCACCTCAGCAGTGTCTGGCTTAATAGACATTACTGATTTTTAAGCATTCAAGGAATTTTTAGAAAGAACAAAAGATGATCTAATTAAAATTTTCCAGGTGCCAGGGATAAACAATGACTACTAAGAATGCTTTTTCCTATGACAAGCCAGTTAAGATTAAATACAAGCTGCTGACTGTGCACTTGGGAACCCTGGAGGCTCCTTACTCCCGTCCAAAAGCACCATGTCCCTGTAAACACCAGAACGCCACAGCTGCTTTCTCATCAAGAATTCTAATTGGTCCACACACAGAGAAAAGCGCAGTGAATAGGACTGGAAAAAAATTAAACACAGATTTCTTAATAAAGCTGAAAATAGCTTAATAAAGCTGAAAATAGTCTCCTGGTATCCCAAGGCATGTTTATTTCTGTTTAAATAGATGACTTCCCATAGACTGTTACTCACTCAGCAGGGATCTTGGGAGAGAAGTGCTTCCCCCTCCTGTGCATTTTAAGCTTTTTCTTGCTGAAATCCCATGAAGATTGTAAAGTGCATCTGTCAATATGGATAAAAATCACATGCATGGAACAAGTCACGCCAATATCTTAAGCCACTTGCATCCGAAGTTTCTCCAAACAGGTGCACTCTAGCTTCCCATAAGAGCACGCAATCTGATGATGCTTTTTGCAAAAGATGCCGCCCTAGAAATGAAGGAGGGGAGCATGGGGTGGACCAGTGGCAGACATGAGAAATGCTGCTTATGTCCTAAAACCTAGGAAGTCTAGGGAAATGCTTTAGCCAATCTCTAGTGGTGCTCTGTCATCCAGAGGTCGCATATCCTCCTAATGCAACAGAAAAATGGGAAGCACTACTACCATAGACCCTGAAATATTCCTAGCGAGTCAGTGGGTTCTCAGGGAAGATGGATTATAGATAGATGATAGATTATAAATAGATATAGATAGATTAATAGATATTGAGAGATGATAGACAGAAGATTTTTTAAAAAAAGAGATCCTAACATGAGACAAGTAATATCCAATGAAGCGCCAAATACCTTTAAGACTAGTTTGTTTCCCTGAGTGAAACTCCCTAAAATAAAAAAAATAAAAAAATAAAAAAATAAAAAAAAAAAAAACTAAAACTAAATTTCCATTTGCATGTGGTTACCGGTAAGAAGTGGCTTCTGGGTTAGAGATGGGACATGTAACCACTTTTTCATTCAGCTCTAAATCCTCCTCCAGTGCTGTCCTGAGGAGATCCTGTGTGCTCTGCTTCAGTCTCTGTGAATTCATAGAAGCTTTGATTGGGTGAATTTAGAGGCCTGTTTGCCTTGCCATCCCCCCCTGGCTCTTACACTTGTTCTACACCCTATTTTCTAGGGTTCCACGATTCCTGAGGGGTTGTATTTGATTGAGACATCCCATTTAGGATGCAGTGGCTTTTTATTGGTGTAATGTCTAGTTGTGCATCTCTTTCTTTGTTCCCATCTGCCATAGGAGGAAGCTTCTCTGAAAAGGGCTAAGCAAGGCCATCTATGAGTATAACAGATCTATGAGTATAACAGAAGGTCATTGGTAGTCATCTTATTGCAACTTAAAAACAAACAAACAAACAAACAACAAAACTCCCAGTAGTATTTGGTTTTACTGTAGGTCCCTAGACTATGTAGTCTTACATTCTTTGTCACCCAGGCAGTGTCAGGTATGGGTTCTATGTTATGGTGTGGGCCTTAAAGTCAAGTCAGACATTAGTTGGTTATTCCCACAAGCTTTGTGCCACCATTGCACTAACATAGCTTGCAGGCCTGACACCACTGTATATTAAAGGGTTTATGGTGGCCTGGTGTTTATGTTTCCCTTTTGATAGCATGTAGAGTACTTTTCTGTACTAAACATGTTGGAACATAGTGGGAAAGGCTCTATGAAGCTTGACTTCTCCACGTTCTGTGAGTTGTGTGAGTGTAGTCTTCAGCAACGAGGGCTTACCATCAGTTTGTAGGGAGTAATCATATAGTCTTGGTAATAGACTCAGCTGTTTGGGACCTCCCTGGGGTCCCTTTGGCCAATAATTTAATTAGATACAACTCAATACCAGTACTGAAAGCTTCATTTGAAGCTTTGTCTCACTCCCCCATTATTTGGTGTGTGTGTGTGTGTGTGTGTGTGTGTCTCTGTGTGTGTGTGTGTGTGTGTGTGTGTCTGTGTAATGGCCCTTAATTTTGATTGTCTCTACCTGTATTCCCTCCCCCATCTCAGCCCTCTCTTCCTCCCGTTTTGCCACTTGATCTTTTCATTCCAGTCTCCCAACCCCATCTTAGTTAGGTTTATCATAGATGTGATAGGACATCACAAACAAAAACAGCATGGGGGGGGAATAATTTATTTGGTTTACACATCCATATAACCATCACTGAAAGAAGTTAGGATAGGTACGTCACCAGGGCAAGAACCTAGAGGCTAGAGCTGATAGAGAGACCGTAGATAGATGTTGCTTGCTCGTTTGCTCCATATGGTTTACTCAGTTCACTTTCTTATGTATCTGTGGTAGGATGAGAAGTTGGAAAGATCTCCCATGGTCATGGTTTAATAGGATGAATATAGCAAAAATGCCCTTTCTAACCAAAGCGATCTACAGAGTCAATGCAATCCCTATCTAAATTCCAACACAATGCTGCAATGGCTTTGAATGTCAGTTAGCAAGTAAAGAACAGCGGCCCAGATCTCAGTGCTTACCCACAATGCTCCTCCCTCTCCCTTCTACAACTTCACCCCTTCCTGTTCCTGAAGTTTTAAGGCTCAGGTGAAGCTTGCCTTGTCTTTGGGGGGGGGGGATACCCTTGTTTCCTTTGCCTTCTGTTCTCATAGCTCCCTGCTCATATATCTATTACCGCACTGAGTATGCTCTGTTATTAGTGGCCTAATTACTTCTGATCCCCTCAGGACTGAGAGCTCCTTGAGAGAGGGCCTGTGGGCTCTCAAAGATGAAACCTCAGGGCTCCAAGGTTTACAAGGTCGAAGCAGGAGCCTCACTCAACAATCTACACAGAGCAGCGGGTGAGCGAGTGAGAGGATGAACTGGGAGGTCACTACCTGCAAGGATCTTGCTGCTGGCAAGAATACGTTATAGACAAAAATAGCTTAATATCATCAGAACATGAATACCTAGCAAAGGATCTGTCTTAGAGACATTTCTTAGCCTGGAGAAAACAAGCTATTTATAAATCAGGCTTTCTTTTTGGAAGCTTGGGATACAGTTGGCTTTTGAGTACACTGTACACCTGTTCAAGAAACCAAACCTTTCAGGACTTTGAAAGATCAAAACTAAATGAAGTGCTACAGATGTCCCCTGGCTACAGCTGTGAGGAGTTAAATATAACTTCTTTTGAAGCTCCTTTGTATTTCTTTCCATAAGAGAATCTAGAAATCTTGATGTCTTACTTTGCAGGTTTCTGCACAGTAACTTCACAATCTCCTTTTACTTCCCCAAAGGAGATCTGTGCCTAGATGATGTTGTAGACATTTAAAGAAACAACTTCAAATTTAGGTAAAATGATTTTTCATTAGCTATAACATTTAATTTTATCTTATACTTATGTCAGGGTGAACCGTATATGTATTCAGTCAGAAAACAACATGTGGGAATATATTCTCCTTTTCCACCAGGTGGGTATGTGGAGTCAAACTCATATCATTAGGTTTGAAGTCAAACACCTTTACCTCCTGAGCCATCCCATTGGCCCCAGGGGCAGCATTTAAGGAAAGGAAAATAGTCTTTTCAAAGTTGAATAATTTAAGTAATCTATAGACGGACAGCAATGTGAATTCTTGACTTATAGATTCCAATGTACATACATAGTTATATTGAATATATTCTGAGCAGACTATGATTAAGTAACACTCATTTAGAAATATAGTTTCTCCTTGAATATGACTGTTAAATAATTCTATTTCATCTTTTCACATGAACCTCAGCATTTCCCCAATACACAGCCACATTCAAAGTACTCTAAAGATCAAAACAAATCTATCATTATCTGTTGTATGTTATTCTGAGTCTCTGGATATGGGGAACTCTTTGGTCTGTGTTTCATGCATTTTCTCATGGCATCATGAGAAAAGAGTTCTACCCTTTAGGACTTGTCACCACATTTTTTCATGGTAAGTTTATATTTATAAACTCTACAATGGGGCCAACATTGAATTGTATTAAAGTTTATATTTTCAAAGTTTTCAGTGTTTGTATTTTCAGTATTTATTTTGTAGGTGGAATTGACCATTTAAAAACATATATATTTAAGGTACATGTGTGCATGCATGCATATCTTGATGCTTTAATACACAGGTGTACTCTGATACAGCTGATGTAATCAAGCTAATTAAACAGTGGCACTTTCTTAATCACTATTTTATTGCTATGAAGGAACATCAAGAACAAGACGACTATTATAAGACAAAGAATTTTATTGGAGGCTGGCTTACAGTTTCAAAGGTTTATTCCATTACCATCATGGCTGGAAGCCTAGTAGCATACTGGCATTCAGTATATTTGCAATTCTGAAAAGTATACTTCTGTGACTAATTAGTAATTCTTTGTTTAGGAATATTTTTCTCTTCTTACAATGTATTCTCCAGCTAATTTTTATGAAAATATTAAGTCAGTATAACCAAGGTCAATGTTTCTTCCCTTAAATAAGTTCCTTACTGGGTAGGCGGAGAGCACTTATAATAATTCTTATTTGAAGGGATTTTATGAAAAATAAAAACATACCAGTTTTGTATTTAGACATGTGATATTCTTTTGTGACAACCTTGGTCATGTACGTCTTTAACTAGGTGTTTGAACTGAGTAGGACCCAAACTGGAGGGTTGTCAGCAGACATTTTTACTCAGTTGAGTTTTAAGCACTTGTAAAATTGATAATAAGGCTTTCTTTATTTTATTCTTTCTTTCTTTCTTTCTTTCTTTCTTTCTTTCTTTCTTTCTTTCTTTCTTTCTTTCTTTCTTTCTTTCTTTCTTTCTTTCTTTCTTTCTTATGACTTTAGTGAGCCTGAGGCATTTTTCCCACTTTGCGCATACCCCTTCCCTTTTCCTTAGGCTCCCCAGAACAGTTGCTGATGTAACGGCTTGTACTTTCCACCACAGTCAATGAATTCCTTCTGATGTGAAGATTTCCCTGCCACTTCAAATCCCAATGTTACACACATTGTCAGGGAAACTCCAAGGACCAAACATCCCCCTTCAAACTCCTTCTGGCTGTGCTCTGTGTCCAGCTCCCTGCCAAAGCTGAGCCTGCAATGATACTGTCAGAGTTCTCAAACTCTGTGATAACCTGTCACTGGACACTCCCTTCAAATTCCTCCTCTGATCTGTGATCATTTTAAATGACATGATTGCATCTACCACATATCATTATTTTAGATATTTTTGTTGTTGATGATTCCATCTGAAGCCTCGGGAGTTGGGGACATTTTCTCAGACCGAGGATAGATGCGCAACACTCTCTTCTACTTGCTTCTACATTGTAAAAGCATCTCACTAAGTTGTGTGAGATGACCTTGAGTGAACTCTGTAGCCCAAGCAGACCTTAACTTACCATTCTCCTGAGTTGCAGATATTCTAGACTTGTGCCAATTACAGCTTAGCAAGTCTTTTATCCAAGCAGCCCCTCATCTCTAGTCTAGGGTTTCTCTCTTTTTTCAGTTATTACTCCAGAGGAATGATTTGCATCCTTGACTTGTTTTTTTGTTTTGTTTTGTTTTGTTTTGTATGTGCAGGTGGCAGGGGAGGCTTTGTGTGTGAAGGGCTGGGGTGGGGGTAAATGAGTGTATATGCATGTGTGTGCATGAGTGGTGGTGGCTGTGTGTGCATGTGGGTTGTGTGGTGGAAAGGCTGTGTGTGAGTGTTGGGGGAAGGCTATATATGTAGGAGGCTGTTGTAGTCTGGAGTGCGCACACACCGGTACCCTAGCATGCCTGTGAAGCCATCTCATTGGCTTCTGACATGTTGTTGAAATGTCACTCTCTTTAACGTTTGATGCTCATATCTGGACACAGGATAGTCTCATATGACTAAAACTTTTACCTTCAACAGCAGTAGCTCCAAATTCAGGGTTCATATTTAGTGGTAAAAGTTAAATACTGGTGCCGCCCTCTAGTACTGCCTTCCTACTGACCACCTGATTGGCCCTGAGTAAGACTAAACTTGCCATACTTCAACAACTATCTCATAGTGCTCAGGAAGCACTTAGAAAACCTGACATATAGTAAACATTTAAACACACCAGCACATGATGTGCGTGCCTGTCACACAAGGAAAAGAGCTGCAGAGAAACAGAGACCTTCAGACTTGATACAGTGCCAATTTTCATCAGGCTAAGTACTACATGAGTTCAAGGCCTCTTAGTCTGCTTTTCCTACACTGCGGTTTCTGAAGGACAGCTCTCAACAGTTAATTCTACACGTACTTGTAAAATTGTTTCCATGGGCAAACGTGATTCTATTGCAGAAAACTCACCCCCTTTCATATAATTAGTGAGAATTCACTAATAGCAAATGTTCATGCACGACCTCTCAAAGATGGTAACTCTAGAGCTACCTGGCTCAGTCACCTCATGTTGGTGACACTGCAGGCAAATTTCTTAATGTCTGTTTCTCAGTTTTCTCCTCTTTTTAATGATGAGCATAATAATCACTGAATAGAGTTAACACAAGAATTGTAAATGATATATGCAAAGTGTACAAAATAAGAAATGAAGCATAATAGACAATATATGTCATATAAACTGTAATTATTATCTTCAACATAATGGGGTGTATATACCTCCTATGCAATCACTGCAATGGTCGATTTAAGAACTAGAAGTTCATCAAGAAATATAACCTACCCCAAACACCATGTGATATATTAAGACTATTATCAAATAGATGAGTTTTTGTTTCAAGACAAAATGTGAGATGAAGGTGTTCAAACTTGAGATGTTAGTAAGAGGGTTCTTTAATCCTTAGTTGGCTAAAAGCATAAAAGGAATGAGGGGAGATGGAGTTAACACAGAGCATTGTAGAGCAGAAGTCACAGATCCTAAAACTAGGTAAGAGGTCATGGGGAAAGTGGAGAATCAGAGGAGCAACTTCTGGCTAAGCAATGCCTATGGCAAGCAGGGCAGGCACAGAAACAAATGGTCATTATTACAGATTGTGTTTCCTAGTGTGACCACATAACACTGTGTATTCCACTGAATGCTGTGCAATGAGTCCCTATCTGTACCCCAGACTCCAATGTTAACCCTAACCCTCTAAATATTTCCTTATTCTTAAATCCGCTCTATCTCTAGCCCGTTCTGAACAACAGAATGCGGAAGAAACAGTATTGAGACATTTTCAAGGCTAAGCCTTAAGAAATCTACAGAATCAGTTTTCTTTTTTCTTTCTTTTTTTTTTTTTTTTTTCAGCTTAGAAACCAGGTATTGTGCTGTGAAGGGACCCAGTGACTTCAAATTGTATATGTGGGGACAACTGAGGATTCTGACAGGCAGCCATTACTGTCATCATCCAGAAAGACATCTTGGATGTCCCAGCCATTCCCAGCACTCCCTTTTACCTACAGAACTATGACACACAATCATTTGTCCTAAACCACTAGATTGAGGGCCCCATTTAGCCGTAGACAAGCATTTTTTTTTCTTTTTTCTTTTTGTTTATTCTTCTCTTATATAGTACATGCCAACCACAGCCTCCCCTCCTTCTACTCTTTCAAGTTGTCCCCTACCCGCACACCAAGGGACATTTATGGTCCCATGAAGATAAGCTTTGGCCTTCTAAAAAAAAATTAAACAAACCAGAGACCAGAGAGGTTAAGCAACTCATTCAGTGTTAGCATGCCTCCTATGTATGGCAGACTAGAGATGAATGTCAACTCTAGCATTTGAATGAATGAGTGAGTCATTTTAAGGCCACCAGTCAAAACAGAGAGCAGGTGAGAACGAGGTCAGATAAAGGCAAACAGCATGCTGCTATCCTTCATACTCCAGAAATAAAAGCAAAGCAGAGAGGCTGCTAAAGACAAAAACGAGATGACAGAATGAGTGCAGAAAGGTGAGGATGGGCACAACCTGCTATTTGACATCGCCGTCTACCATGACCGGACAGTTCCTCAGAGCTCTGATCAAAATGGAGGTCTTCCTTTACCAGCAGGGCTTCCCCTTCTCTGACTCTGTTTGGGGATCCTGATCCCTCAAGCCCCTACCTGGGAAAAGTCAAGTAGTTCTTGGAAGACCTACAAGTTCAACCTCCTCTTTTCCCATTAAAAAAAAAAAAAAAAGAAAAAACAAAAACAAAAACAAAACAACAACAAAACAACCACCCAGCAAGTCCCTGTGATTCCTGGAATGCCTCTCCATACAACTAAGTCATTCACAAAGCTTTAAACTTTAGCTAATGATTTTACATTCATCCTTCTCACACTCCAAAATTCATATATATCCCTATTCTTCCTCAAATAAAGTATAGGAATACAAGCACCCTGAATAAAGGTATGCTCACAAACTAAGATCATCTAAGAGAGCTATAACTCTAAGATCCTCCTAAGAGAAGGCCATCTTCTTCTTTTTTATGGTGATCTTTTTCTTTTTTTAATTTTATTTAAACAATTTTTATTAGATATTTTCTTCATTTACAATTCAAATGCTATCCTGAAAGTCCCCTATACCCTCCCCCTGCCTGCTCTCCAATCCACCCACTCCTGCTTCCTGGCCCTGGCATTCCCCTGCACTGGGGCACGTAATCTTTGCAAGACCAAGGGCCTCTCCTCCCAATGATTGCCGATGAGAAGGCCATCTTCTAAAAGAGCTTTAATACTAAAATCTTCCTCAGAGAATGTCTCCCCCCCCCCTCTCTCCAGAACACTCAATCCCAGCCAGACTGAGATCCTGCAGACTCCATTCATTCATCCTTCCAGCCTGGTATGCAGCATCATCTGGACTCACTGAAAGGGAGGAAGCAAAGGACGTGGAACCACATCTGGATCCCAACACGCATACCGCAGCTGGTGCCCAGACCTTAGGAGCCACAGCTAGATGCTCAAGTGAGGAGCACATATCTGATGCCACAAATGAGATAGATACTCAAGGGAGGTAAGCAAGCTCAACAGACTTCACACTTGCTTCCCTGCCCTGTGGGCTCCTGTGTGCTCCTGTGTGCTCCTGTGTGCTCCTGTGTGCTCCTGTGTGCTCCTGTGTGCTCCTGTGTGCTCCTGTGTGCTCCTGTGTGCTCCTGTGGGCTCCTGTGGGCTCCTGTGGGCTCCTGAGTTCTTTAGAAAAGAACAACCTTGGATAGGGTTGCAGATGAAAGCCAGACACTAGCGTTTTTGCAGTAAATTAGTTCTTCTAATTGCCAACATTTGTCTGTGACTGAAACCTTTCACTCACTCCCTGTTTCCTTGAAGAAATACTTCGAATGAGTGTGCAGGATGAGACCCGCCTCTGTCCTAGGTTTTGACTCTTCAGTGATGGATTCCTCAATTATTCTTATAGCCTAGGGCATATTGCACTGTATGTGTTTAGCTGGCTTTCTCCAAAGAACAAAGGGAAGTCACTGAATGCAGTGTCGTGAATAAGAAGGTTACAAGGTTTCATGTTAACAGAGAATACTTTTAAGTAAAAAATACTGGGAAGCTTCCAATGCACACACATGTATTTTCATATACACATGTACCCACACATGTTCAGAAATATACATGCACACAAATTCATACCAAATACACACATTAAAAAAAAAGAAAGAAACAAGAAGGAGAGAAAATCAGGGAACTTAATGAAGACAGCTTGTCCCTATGGTTCAAAGTATGTTACAGGAATACTAAACACCTTTTATAATATCTGATTCCCTTCACAATCATCATTTACCATGGCATGTAATGGGAAATACTGACAATGGTGATTCTGGAAACCTACTAGGTGCTATGTAATGGCCATCCTTTCTTTGCTTTTTCAGCAATGCTATGATATGAGCACCATCAAACCAGTGTCAATTTTTTCATTAAGTTTTTTAAAAAATGTGTATTACATATCTTCTGTGTACTAGTTATCATGGTAAAGATACAGAGAACAAAAAAGAATAGCTTCATGCCATTTGTTCTAGAGATACTCAAGTGGAAGAGTATATAACAATGAAAATGGTAAATGACAATAAAGGTTGACCTCCAGAGTTTTTGAGTGTCAGGGAATGAACATTTTAAAACGGGGGATCAATTTTAGCTTATATACACCATAACTACCCCCGACTGCTAAACAAAGGCTGACAGTTGGGCATCTGAAGTTGAGTTGGCTGTGCTTTGAGTAAAGCCCCAGTGTTACCTAACCTCCCCTGTCTTCATGATGAAATACCTTGACTAAAGCAACTTCAAGAAGCAAGGGTTCATTTTAGCCTACATTTCAAGTGTATCATGATGGGGAAGACTTAGTGACTGAGGCTTGAGGTGGCTGGTCACATTGCACCTGCAATTAAGAAGCATGGAATAATGAGTATCTATGTTTAGTTCATTTTCTTTTTTCTATTCGTCTGGCAGTTAGGATGGGTCTTCCCACCTAAATTTACATAATTTATATAGTCATCATGGACACGTCCACAAGCCAACAAAAATCAAGATAGTCCCTCGCCACACTGTCCAAAGTCTTGCATTCTGAATGAGTTAAGGTCTTGTCATGTTTAAAAATTGGTATTAACCACTACATACTTCTAGGGTTAAGAAAAAGGGTCAAAAGTGGGGAGTGCAATAATTAATTTGGCTACTGTGGCTTTGTAGGTAGAGATGGAAGGTTAAATCCTTGCTCTGTTCACCAAACAAACAATGGCACAGGTGAACCATGTAAAAGGTGGGCTACAAAACCAAAATGTCTTCAATTGTTGGTAAATCCCCACTTGTGTACCTGACTTTTTAGGAACTTCTAGGTAGGATTGTTTATCACTTTGTCCACAAGCAAAATTTATCCCACTTTTTTGACCATGGATATATGCATCATTAGGATAGGTGAGCTAGCACTTCTGGGATCTTTTTATGGTCACAGATGAAGAACTTCCAAGTGTGATAATGAAGCATGCTGGCCACAGTTGCTAGGTTGGATATAAGGATACTGATGATCTCTCTGCTTTTCTCAATCTCACTTCCAAACACATGCCATTCCTTCTGGGAAAACTATAGTGAGCTTGTAAAACCATTTTTACATTTTCTACTGAGAAAGAACTTCTTTCAGATACTAACAAGATTTTGTTTGCATTGTTCCCAACTATAACTTTAAGGATATTGTAAATAGGATATAATAACGTCATGGTAAATATTTAAGCTAGCTCACAGCTTTTGATTTTTATATGCAATTTTTCATAGTTGACAAATAAACCATAAGAAATTGTGAATCACTGAGTATGTGGCTTGTATTCCAGGATTCTCTTTATATAGTAGGGAACTATGGTCTCTGTGACTCTGAAGGGATTTGACAGCCACATTTTTTAAGTACAACTGAAAGAAGTTTAAGAGTGTTCTTTCACACACATGATATGCACTCACTGATAAGTGGATATTAGACCAGAAGCTCATAATATACAAGGTACAATTTGCAAAACACATGAAACTCAAGAAGAAGAAAGACCAAACTATGGACACTTCGATCCTTCTTAGAAGGGGAAACAAAATACTCATGGAAGGAGTTACAGAGACAAATTATGAAGCAAAGACTGAAGGAATGACCATCTAGAAACTGGCCCACTTGGGGATCCATTCCGTAAACAACCACCAAACCCAGACACTATATTGTAAGACCAAGAGCTTGCTGACAGGAGCCTGATATAGCTATCTCCTGAGATGCTCTGTCAGTGCCTGACTAATGCAGAAGTGGATGCTCACAGCCATCCATTGGACAGAGCACAGGGTCCCCAATGAAGGAGCTAGAGAAAGGACCCAAGGAGCTGAAGGGTTTTGTAACCCCCTAGGAGAAACAACAATATGAACTAACCAGTAACCCCAGAGATTCCTGGAACTAAACCACCAATCAAAGAAAACGCAGAGAGACCCATGGCTCTAGCTACATATGTAGCTGGAGATACCCTAGTCAGTCATCAATGGGAGGAGAGGCCCTTGGTTCTGTGAAGGTGTTATGCCTCAGTATAGGGGAATGCCTGGCCCAGGAAGCAGGAGTGGGTGGGTTGGGGAGCAGGGGGAGTGGGGAGAGGGTAGGAGATTTTCGAGGGGAAACTAGGAAAGGGGAGAACATTTGAAATGTAAATAAAGAAAATATCTAATAAAAAAAAGGAGTGCTCTTTCTAGGAGAGCTGAAGGGTCCAAGAGGGAACTCATGTACTCATCAAAACACCATAGAGAATTCCTAACACAAATATCAAACATCATCAGGAGAAAGGAGATCATTGTAGGTGTGGGAACCTTCTGCACTAGCTCAGCTTCACTATTAAAAGTATAATATACACTTAGTAGGCAAATGTTATAGCACTGACTAATTCATTAATAACTTCTACAGGAAAGCAAGACTCCTCTCTAGGTTTGATTGATTCATTTCAGTGGCTCAGATAAGGAGAAAAATCACTTTTTCAAGGTTCTGAGATGCCAGACAGTGGTGGCACATGCCTTTAATCCCAGCACTTGAAAGGCAGAGGCAGGCAGATTTTTGAGTGGGAGGCCAGCCTGGTCTACAGAGTTAGTTCCAGGACAGTCAGGGCTATACAGAGAAACTCTGTCTTGAAAAAGAAGAAGAAGAAAAAAAATGGTTCTGAGAAAACCCCTGAACTTTCTGATTTATTCAATATACTACCTCCCAGAGAGGTGAGGACTTTGGAATAAACTTTCAGGGAAATTCCTGTTTGTCTATATAGTAAAAAGCTTTGCTAATTAAAGTAAGCAATGTTTACTGCATTTAAATTTAATAAAAAAACCAATATTCACCCCCCCCCCCACACACACACACACACTTCCCTTCCAGTGAACTGGCAATGTTCATACTCAATTCCAGCTGACTGAGCTAGCTGGACTTTCTGAGGGGGTGAATCAAGTGAAGTGCAGGAAGAAATTTGGATGACATCCACTAGTCTGTCCCTTCATGTAGTCTAAGATGTACTCTATAGTGCTTGCAGTGTTCCCCTGACCTCCAATGTCTGGAGTGCAGACCGCTTTGTTTTGTAAGGATGCCATGACTGCAGAGCGGATGTGAGTGGCATAGGGTTGGAGATCAAGGTAGTCCAGCATGATACAGCTGGTCAGCAGCATGGCGACAGGGTTGGCAATATTTCTGTGAGCTAAATCTTTACCTATTTCCTTTGAACCCGTCTCAAATATCGCATATGAATCACCATAATTGGCTCCAGGGACAATCCCTGACCCTCCAACCAGCCCTGTGCAGATACTGTTGATAATGTTGCCATAAAGATTGGGCATCACCATGACATCAAACTGTTGGGGTTTTGATACCAACTGCATTGCGGTGTTGTCTATAATCATACTCTCTAAGGTGATCTGAGGATAGTGAGCTGCCACATCCTTACAGCACTGAAGGAAGAGCCCATCTCCCAGTTTCATGATGTTGGCTTTGTGAACAACTGTCACCTTTTTCCGCCCCATCTTTTGAGCCAACTTGAAGGCATAATCAGCAATGCGCACAGATTTGGTCTTTGTCACAATCTTAAGGCTCTCTACCACTCCTTTCACACTCTCATGCTCTAGGTTAGTGTACTCCCCCTCTGTGTTCTCCCGGACAACCAAGATGTCTATGTCCTTGTGTCGGGTCATTACACCAGGAAAAGTCTTGAAATGGACGACACTGGCATAGAGGTCAAGGATGGTGCGAAACTTGGTGTTGTGAGACTTGTAACGGGCAGGCAGATTGTGGTTGGTTGCAATATTGCCCTTCAGAGCGACACGGTTCCGACGGATGGCCATGAGAGCATTGTTGATCTCCTCTTCATTAGATGTCGAAGTGACCCACACCTCTTCAAAGTCCACTGGCACACAATTTGATTTGAATATTCTCTTGACATGAACCATAAGCTCAGGCCCAATGCCATCTCCAGGAATCATAGTCACCGTGTGTCTTCCACCATACTTTGGTGAAGGAGGCACTGCATAACGTGAGCAGAAACTTCTGAAGGAGGTCACAAGCTCACATACTACCTCCCTAGAATGGCCATGAAGAACAGCAGGTTGGAGAATTGTTTTCATAGAACAGCTGGTTACTGCCAACATCTTTCCTATCATGGCTGTCCTCACTCTTTCTTAGAAACAGTTTGCTTTGGAGTTTTGAGGCAATGATTCCTTCTTGAGTCACAATTCTCTCTCCTTCCTTACATTCTGTTCTGCAGACATTCTACTCTCATAAGCATGCTAACTATGGAACAATAGGGTGTCTACACTAAAAGCTGCAAACATTTTCTGGCTAGGTAATAATTCATGTCTATGGGTTCTGCTCTAAAAATATGACTTTTTACAAAATTTACTATTTTGAAAAAATGCAATTTTCTTTCATATATTAGATCTCATCCACAGTTTCCCCTCCTTCCACTCTTCCCAGTCCATCTTCCCAAACTTCCCTCCCACCCAGATCTACTCCTCTGTTTCCCTGTGCCCCTCAGCACAATAGACAGTGAGTCACTCTCATAGTTTTGAAAACTTAGTACATGTATACATTGTATTTTATTCGTATCTACCACCTCCACCTCCCTCCAACTCCTGGCAGGATGTCCCAACACATCTCCCTCCAAATTTCATGTCCTTTAAAAAATAATCAATAACCTACTAACTGGTTAGGATTTTTCCTTATGTGCCTGGGTGAAGAGATAGATATCTTTAAATGGGTAGAATGGGAAGCTTATAGGCTATAGGGGAGACCCACAGTTGCTTTGCTAATCAGTTTTTATTAAACTGTCTTTTAAATATGTTTATATCCAGAGATTTGTGCCACTGATCCCAACATTGGTCAGAGAAACATCTTTTTACATTAGGTAGTGATTAATATAGAGACTTATGACTGGTTATAATGTTGAGAATAAGTAATTGAGTGCAGAGTTGTAGATAAGATAACTACATCAAATTCCTCTGATTTGATGGTTAGGAAACATCTAAAAATAAGTCAGAAAGACTGCAAGAGCCAGAGTATGAAGAAGGGACCATGAAATGCCGTGTTCTAGAGAGTACATGACAGTTGCACATATAATTTAATTTTTAACCAGACTTTACTTTCCAACAATTACAGAGGCACTGAGGAACTGAGATGAAGGCACTGACATTCCTCACATACCCAGGCCATGATTTAGACACAGATGTACCCCTGGTCAGAATTCTGCCTGCAAATGATGCATGTTTAACAACTGATGAATAAACATTGGCAAACCTTTGTGACTCATAACCTGTGGTCTGCTTTAGGATTTTCTTCCAATTTTAAACCAGATATAGATTTACACAAATATAGATTGCCATGTATCCATTGTTATAGTGTGTCATAGTTGGGTTTCTTCTTTAACACATTCTGAGAAAATCACTGGGTAAGAAATGCAATTCCTTGGAAACACCTATATATTTATGGAATGAGTATCCCTGGAGTTGACAGCAAGATATGTTTTAATAGTGTTGGTGCATTCTGAAATGTAAGAGCTACTGAGCTAAGAAATGACCCTAGCAGGATGAACAGCAGCAGCAGAGTAAGGATTAACATACAAAGAACAGTGTTTTCAGAGATATTTAGCTCAGTAGCAGGACTGGGCCAGACATGGGGACTGTGAGCATCATTCTGAATGTATTTAACAGACTGGGGGAAAGATGTACAATCAATGAAGAAATGGGGAACACTGGAAGAACAGTAAACTGGGTGAGGAAAGATGATCTAAATAAGTTCTCTTTCAGTATGCTATGTCTTTGAAGCCCGGATGATAGCCACACAATGACCTCTAGTGAATAGCTTAATAAATGAGTTGGAAGTCCCTGATGAGAGAGAGATCATGGGTGAAGGTATAGATTCAGGAGTCATCAACATATCAGAAAGGCATATAGGAGTGTAAACAATTGCCTAAAGTAGAGGATCCCTACTTTGTTTTTTGTTTTTGTTTGTTTGTTTGTTATGGATGACAAATGACATCCACAGGAAATAGTCCCATATAGGCACACACATATACATGGGCACACACATAAATTAGTTGACCAAACATAGCAAAAGTTCTCTAAGTTGCTTTGGAACTATGCACAAAAAGCAAAATTTTACTACAAGTGATAATGAAATCTATTACTTGTTTTAAACCACATCACTTTTAGGGGAAAATGTAGATGCACATTTTCTAATATTAAAACCATATTGAACTGTATATCAAAGATACAACTCGGGTCTCTCTAGGTAATGTAAGTAGAGCAGCATCCAGTAACTCAGACTAAGAAAAGTAATTATAATCTCAACATCAAAATGTACAGAAATTGTATTTCCGTGCAGTCTTTATGCTAATGCTATAGGATACAACTGACCAAGCCTCTAATTTGGATGACGGCATTACTCCTGACATGAAAGTTTTAAGGGCTTAAGGGAATGCTCACTCTTGTTTCTGTGTTACAAGGAAACAGGTAAATATGCATGTTTTATCAGCCTCTCTTCTGAGTTATCTATGTAAAATGTCAAGGAAACAAATACACATATAAAGCCATAGTTCACAGACTGTAGCCTATCAGAATTGTTATAACTTTTAAAAAGTAGCTTTAGTAATTCTACAAGAATTACACCTATTGTCTTTTGAATATTTGCATCCTTCCCCAATCTCCTCTCAGATCAACCACCCAACTTTGTGTCTTTATTTTTGAAAAGCCACTTAGTCCTTTTGGTACCTCCTACATCTTCTCTCGTGTATGGATATGGACTGAACATGCAGAACTATCAAGGGCTACAGCCTAAGCATAACTACATCTTCCCCTTGGAAGCTAACATTACCTACAGTTTCTCAGGTAGTGGAGGAAATTTGTGCCCATCTGTTCCCCTTTATGCTGGAATTTGTTTTCTGGTTTTAGTTTGCATAGGTCTTATGTGTGTTGTCATAGCCATTGTCAGAATTGCTACATTTACATTAACAACAGATCATAGACATTTCAAGAAATATGAGCCAATGAATGATGGCCAATCCCCCATCACATATAATCCAAGATATTGTATTGAAATACAGTTGAGGAAATGTTGCATCATATGGGAATAACTCTGTGGTGAGTCTGAGACATTGATAAAGGAATCCATTTTAATTTAAGGCATATTAATAAGTATGGTAGGGTCATAGCTGATTGTACCGTGATGTAGTAATAATGTCATGCCACTGTGGTCTGGGAAGATGTCTGCAGAGACAGCATAAGAGATGATAGCAAGGAAAAGGACTTCATTTTGTGAAGCCTTAGAGGAGAATAACTGAGAAGAATGTACTGGAATTCTGGATTTACTAAGAAAGGACATTGTTTTCTAAGGGAGGTGACATGTCCATGGACAGGACAGTCAACCGTATCACAATTCTGTAAAGAGGGAAGTGAGTAGAGATGTGATGCTAAATGGTTTCCTAATAACAGGGCTGGAATGAGTTACCTATGTACCTGGTAAGGATGGATAACACAGGGACTTCAGTACAACTATAAGACAGGACAAGTAGCAGATGGGAGGAAAGGGAGAGAGAGGCTTTCTGAAACGGAGACAAAATTGAAAGGCCTGTAGGGTGTGCTAAGTTTTCCTGGTTGGCTGCATTTATGGGAGAAAATAGGCACAGACAAAAAGAGAAAGTAATTGGGGTCAGAGATTAGGAGTCTTCAACAACAAACTTATGATCGCTATGATACCCTAAGGGCAACATGGAAGGATTCAGAAATAAAGGCTTTAAGTGGTGTGACTTTAAAAGGAAAGCATGCATTAGAAAGAGGAAGAAAGACAGGAAACTTCAAGGATTATGGTGACTTTATATAGCAAGACTTACCTTGATACAAGCAGAAAAATTTAAATGCACACACACATAGAACGTGGGAGAGAGGGAAAGGGGGGAGGGGGAGAGGGTTCTTGACATTCATTTGAATTTGTGAGAATCAACTCATTGATAATATTGCTTTACATTTTTCCAAAACAACACCATCAATGTATTCCAGATTCTACACTGCACACTAATGCAATCTCTTGCACAAATCCTGCCTTTATCATTTGACAGCAACAGAAGTAAGATGCTAAGGATATTAATAATTCCTTATAATTTAACAAAAAAAAAAATCTCCTTCATTGTGCAGCTTTCCTTGGGGCAGAGACGTCACCGTGAACTCCCTCCCCTGCATGCCCATGAGACAGAGAGCAAGAATCTTACTCACAAGCATACAGGTCACCATGGCAGAGCTTCAAGTCTCTACAACGCACAAAGATAACTGTGCAGAACCACCAATAGCTGCTAAAAGGCATCTAGGATAAGGGTCCTTTAAAAGCATGTGCTTGCAATAACTCTGTCTCAAAGACCCACTAAAATTCTATATTCCTTTTTTGTTTCCCTGCTGTTTAAGTTTGCATGCAAGGGTTATGAGAATTACAGAGGATAAGAATTTTTGAAAATTAGAAATCATATAAAGGGGTAGTGCCTGCCTCCTCAGACACTGAGAGCCAAATGTCAAGTATAGCACAGGAAGAAAAAGAAATAATTAGGTTTACAACACAGAAGGAAAACATAGGGACTGGCAGAGGGGGAGCAAACATCTATTTGGTAATTATATACCCAGTCAGTTCTTCCTCACTCTGCCCTGTCAGATGGCTGTGATACCAACAGCCTAGGAGAAGATGACAGTTTGATCTTTGGTCCTCAGAAACACTATATACAATTTAATGCAGTCTCAATATTGACTATTAGGAAAAGAAGAAAGCCATACTGAGTGCTAGATATGGCCTACACTGCCTGGGCACGTGTATTGAAAAGTATTGCCAACAAACTGTAAAAACAATCTAAATATAGAATACTGATAATCAGATGATTCCCAAGAGAAGGGCCCCACTGAAGTCTATGGTCAAACTTTATAGCAGAGATTAGAAGTTACAATTTCCCTGCTCAGCTCTTAAATCTGAATGAAAAGCCAGGGGAACCATTGGTGGGAAACATCTAAAATAAGAAGCAGAAACCCAAACAACTCAACAGACAAATATGATGAGGGAGGCACAGGAACCTACTTCATGCATCGACACTAATATCTGAAGACAAAAAGGGCAAAAAAAAAAAAAAAAAAAAAAAAAACCTCATGAAACAAAAACAATATCCTCTGAGAAAGACCTCATTTTCAGACAATGAAAGGGACAGCAGAACCAAAAGAAAGGAGAAAGTGTGGGAAGTCAAAATGACAAATTTTCACATGTGGACCTGCACATACATAAGCTTGAAAATTAATAAGAAAGTTGCAAGGCTTGGCACCAATGTCTTAAGAGCGCTAGTAAAAGAAATGGAAGGCAAAACATGTATAAGCCAAAGACTACAGGATTCACCAAAGTCATAAAGCAAGCCATTTGCACATTTAAAGTTTATGAGATTCAGAGAGAAACAGTCCACTGAGTATCTACCCATCAGAATAAAAGAAAACGAAACCAGTTTGTTCTAGTTTCATTTCCATTGCTGTGATGATAAAAAAAAAAAAAAAAAAAATCTTGACAAAAAGCAGAATAGGGTAAGAAAGTGTTTATCTGGTTTACAATTCTAGTGGCAGCTCCTGGTTTCAGGAAAGTCCAGGCAGGTACTCTAGCAGCTGATCATGTCATATCCACAAGAAAGAGAAGGAAAGAGAAAGGGAGGG
>NC_034590.1:23176724-23191589 GCF_900095145.1 Mus pahari | reverse complement strand
GGGAGAGAGGAGAGGAGGGGAAGGGAGAGGAGAGGGAGGAGGGGAGGGGAGAGGAGAGGGAGGAGAGAGGAGAGGAATCATCATATTCTTCTGTGGTGCATGCTTGCTTTCAGCTAGCTTTTTCTTTCTTACAATATTCAGGACTTCCTGCCTAAGGAATTATATGAGCCACAGTGGCCTAAATTTCCCCACATCAATTAAATAGCAGGATAATCCATTGCAGACATGTCCTAATCTGGAAAAATAATTGACTGAAACTCTCTTCCCAGGTGATTCTAGGCTGTGTTAAAGCAACAGTTGACACTGAACAGAAGCCCATGTCACTGTGTAAGCTAAGGAAAGGGAAGCAGTGACACACTGGGTTTCTGAACTATCAAATCCTAACCTGAAAGGATGCCCTAAAAATCTGAAGGAGGAACTCATTCATAGAGTAAAACGATTTTTTAAATCACTATTCTTAAATGGTGGTTAAATTAATTTTAAAACATTTGCATTTTGCTCATATTCCAGGTATTTAAGCAATGCAGAAATATTCAGTCAACACTTTTTCTAGAGCGATGGTCTCAAAACTTTCGCATCAGGCACTTCTATAATGTGTTTCACCAAGCTAGGACAGTAATGCAAGAAAGAACACAGATAATGTGCCAAACTCCAGGGCTCCCTTCCACAGGGAGAGGCAAAGAGCATCCTATGGAACAAACTGTGGAGACAGCCTAGAAATCAATTGAACTGGGTGTGGAGGGGCTAAGGGAAACAGCTAATGTCTTGAAGGGCATCTATTTCTTGGGTTGGAACTTAAAAATTATGATAGGTACATAATAAATTAATCAAGAATATGATTATTAGTGGTAAGGGGAACGAAAGAAAGCCTTGCATGCAAGAAAATCAATGTTGTGTATCCCATAATCTGCTCATGATCATTTCATACACAGCTACACTAACAAAAAACACAGAATACTGATGCGGCAAGAGTGTGAAGCAGTAACCAGCAGCTGAATTCACTTAAGTAGGGAGAGTTGATCTACAAATTGTCAAAATTGGAATGATGATGATGTAATAAAAAGCATACTGTTTTGAGGTTCCAAGGGAGCAGCTGAGAGAATCTGTAAACAGAATTGACCATCGTCGTCTCACGGGGAGGAAGTCTTTAAGTAAAGCCTGTTGAGACACTGATGCCTAAGAGGTAAAAGTCACAGATACCCTGGGGTCTAATGCTGGCTGTTCCACTCACACCTATTGGAGCATTATTCTGACAAAACTGCTTATGACTCGTACTTATGGCTATGATCACCTGGCTTGGGGCACAATGTTAAACCTCCTCTGTCTCACTTGCCTTTTCTGTAAATGACGGTAATATCTTCCTCATACAGACTGGCAAGAATTGAATACAGGAAACATGAATGTCACCTAGGTCATTATTATTCATACAAATACAGTATTTTGGAGTAGCCTCAGTCCAAACAAGTAAGACTAAGAGAATATGCTATTTTGCTGTATTTGAACTCAACTTGTCTATGTTGGCCCAAATTTAGAATTTAAAAAAATGCCAAGAAAACAGGATCAGTGTAGTGTATTGAATGCTTTCACAGCCGAGTACTACTTCTTTCTATCCTCATTTATTATCTATTCACATATACAGAAATTTCCTCCAATTACAGAATGTTGGAAGCACTTAATATCCCAATCTCCCTTCACTTAACAATTTGAGAAATTGATGTAAGGTATTAATATGTCTTCTAGAGGGAAATGAACGAGCTTCTATTTATAATTCTCCCCTTACTCTGAGAAATTATTTTAAGATCAGTCTTCATATTTTGTGAATACTGACTAATTTTTAATAATTCTTGAGCCCGTGTGAGTATGAGCTAAAATTCATTCACCTAAAGAAAAAGTGAGAGGCCATTCAATAACCCTCAAGACAAAATATCATTTCCCTCCTGCAGACGAGGGCTCTGTCTGCTGCATGCTGATTAGTTAGTGCCTGGGATGCCAGCTAGAAGACAGAGCTTTCCTTTGCTCAGCTATAGCTTGGCATGGAATGCCAGAGCATAGAAATATGCTACCCCGAGAGATTGACCAAACATCAGTGTTCCATGTGGCTTTTACTTTTCTGACTATCAGAAATTATGTAACAAACAAAGACACCAGTACAATCTATACTGCCGATGTGTGCACACCTCCACGGCCAGTCATGCCATGGAAAGTACCTTTGCCTGTTCACAGTGACCCCTAATAAAGACATTCTCATCTGACAGAAGGAGTCTCGGGGATGGTGATCTTTCTCTTTCCTGAAGCAGCCTGGAGTGCTGCCTGTCAAAGATAATTACCAGCAGAACAGAGAACCTATCACTTGCCCATTACCCTGTTAACACATCCACAATAAACGATGTGAAAGGAACACAAGATGCTGAAGCTTGCTAGAGACCTGGGCTATGGTACTCACTGAGGTCTGTGTGTCAGAGAGGAGATTATGGAGTCAGACTAGGCACCTGTTCTCAGAGGCAGATGAGATGAGTCAGGTTTGCTGTAATTGATTTTAGCCACAGGTGGCAGAGTCGGGGTCTCCTCACACTTGCAGACTCTTTGGCTGCTGCTTGACAGAAAATTTGAAAGTTCATGTTGGCTCTGATCCTAAACGAAGGATGTGGACTGCTAGCTTTTGTAGGGGGAAGGGGGAGAATTACACTTCACCTCTGCAGTTCTCTCTGGGGAAGTGTCAGCTGCTCATTTGCAACCTCAGACTTGATGGTCAAATCTGGTGGAGTCTGTAAAGGAAGAGCTCAGTTCTCAGTGAAACAGTGTTTGTGGGGTGGATGGTGGATGTTCTGCGCACAGAAGCTCAGGGAAGACACTGAGTGTGCAGCCAGGTGCCTGTAATTGTAGAACTCAGGAGACTGAGGCAGTGGAACCTCAAGGTTGAGATCAGCCTGGGCTAAGTAGGAAGCTAGAAGTCAGCACAGGTAACACGGGGAGGTAACTGCTCAAAAACAAAACCCAGTCTCTGCTGTGACTCTGGGTAATAAACGCACATCTGAAGGATGAAGGATGGTCCTAGGGACTTCAGGTGGCTGCTGTGAATAGCGGTCCGCTCTCTATATGCACCACATTGCATCAGCCCTTTGTAGGTTGAAGGATATTAAGGTTGTTTCTCTTTCCTAGCCGAGCAAGCATCTGTGGAGGAGGATGCCAGGTCCTCTGGACAGATGCCAAGGAGTGGGTATAGCTGCCTCATATGGAAGATTTACGATTTTTTTAAAAATATTTCGAGAGAATTCTCCCCACTGATTTCCACAGTGGCTACACTAGTTTGAAATCCCACCAACAGTAAATATGGCTTCTCTTTTGCCTCCATCCCCTTTGGCATTTGCTGGTTGTTTTGTTGTCCTTTGCCATTCTGACTGGTGTTAGAAGAAATCTCAGCGTTGTTTGGATTTGCATTTCCCTGATTCACAGAACAATGAACAATGTTTGAGACATTTCTTAGCCATTTTTTATTTCTTCTTTTGAGAACTCTGTTCAAATCCTGAGCTTTGGAGGGGTCGTTTGGTTTTCTTTTTGACTATTTGACTTTTAAATTCTTTACATATTCTGCACATTAACCCTCTGTCAGGTGTACAGTTGAAACCCTCCTTCAATCCATGGCGCTCCTCTTCACATGAGTGCTTCTTAGCTATGCAGAGCCTTTATTTTATAGGGTTCTACTTTTCAATTGCCTTAATCCTTGGGTGAAGGAGGCCAGGAAGTCCTTTCTTACAACTATATCTAGCAGTTTCAGTGTTTCGGGTTTACATTTATTTCTTTGATCCATTTAGAATTAGCTTTTAGCACCTTGGTAAAAAGATGAATGACTGACGTTGCATGTACTCATGTTTAGGTCTTTGATCTTGTTCCATTGATCTGCATGTCTGTTTTGTGACAGAACATATTATGCTATTACTATGACTCTGTAATATATATTGAGATTGTGGATGGAAATCCCTCCAGCTTTGCTGATTTTGCTCAGAATTGTCTTAGCTAACTGGAGTCTTGTGGTTCCATATGAACTACAAACAACTAAAGAAATTCTGACACCTGTGGGGAGAGCCTTCCCCAAGGAAGAAGACATAAACTAATTATCCAAAACCAAATTGTAAGCCTTGAAAATATATATTACTGAGCCTAGGATACACAGGAGAGAAAGAGAGAGAGAGAGAGAGAGAGAGAGAGAGAGAGAGAGAGAGAGAGAGAGAGAAAAGAAAGGAAGGAAGGAAGGAAGGAAGGAAAGAAGGAAGGAAGGAAGGAAGGAAGGAAGGAAGGAAGGAAGGAAGGAAGGAAGGAAAAGAGAAAACAGTATTAATATATCTAACAGTGGGCCTACCTTGTAGATCTAATTGTTGCCTCTAATGTCATCCCAATGGGATATTTTTTTCTACCTGGTTTCAAATTCAGACCAATGTTTTCTTGACCCTCACTCTTAAGTTCACAAGAAATAAATCACTAAAGTACCACTGAAGAGAAACCATATCAATCTCTTATCTATCTTTGGTTCTCAGCAAAAGATTATATACAATTATATAAAGGTTGTTCAGAAATGGTAAAAAAAAAATAAAGTATATTTCATGTAATCATGGAGGAAGGAAGTTTGGAAAAATAACTGGGATAAATAGCAATGAGAACCCAGGGCATCCACTTCCTGAACATCCTTTTATGGCACAGATGCTGTGCTATGCAAAGGTCTTGTAATGGAATCACAGTCTTGTATGGGAGATGGTGGCAGATGTGTAGAGGCAAATGGAACTGAAGGAGGTGTGTGTTTGAATGCTAAGGGACCTAAAACGTCCTCGGTGAAGCATGAGCGCGCACGTGTGTGTGTGTGTGTGTGTGTGTGTGTGTGTGTGTGTGTGTCTGCTCTTAAATGATGTGCCATTCCCAGAGGGGAAATTTTATTCAAAAATCAGAGCTCAGGCAAAACACCATAGTTATGAATACAAACACATGGAGTTAGAGAGCGTATGGCATGTCCACCAACAGAAGTAAATCTGAAAATGCAGGACTGGTGTAGACATGACTTCTCTGCATGCTTTAATACAACCCTTTCAGAAGGAACTGAGTTAAATTTCTATTATATTTCCAAAAGCAAATACATAAATACAAGAGGAGAAAAATCTTTTGTCAAGCAGGACTACACCCATAGCACTTGGAAAGGGGACCAGAGAGGAGACAAAACCTGACCACGAAGGAGATATAGAGAAGACAGTTTTCTGGAGGGCCTGCCTTCTTATCTAGCTCCCCAGCCCAACGGGAAGTTGACCCCCACCCCTGTGCCTGAGGTTTGTCTGAGCATAATCTTGTCAAATTTCATTGCAATTTTCTCTCAGAAGCTGGTTCAGGGAGGGTGTTTTGCTACGAAATTTTTTTGAGTTTAGATGTTAGGTTGATTATGACCAAGCAGAGGCTTATTTGGCTCACAGTACATCCTAGAGGCTTCCTAAGGATGGCAAATCTGTTTTGCAGTTGCTCAAAGAACAAGGTAATGGCTTTTCTAGGAAACAAAGAGTGGAGAGCTCAGATTCCCAACAATCTTAAGGAAGCTAAGGGGTCAGCTTTAGGCAGCCAGCTTTCATGGACATGTAAGATAAATACATCTCTCTTGCCAACCTCAAGATGGGAGAACATGGAGACCACTGGCCACCTTCCATATGGAGAACACTCTCTGTCGGCTCCACTATCCTTTGGTGTCCAGTTGGGGGATGGTTTCCATAATTTCTAGTACATTGCTTCTCCCTTCTACCCACTTGTCATTTCAGAGCACATCTGCTCCTTTTGCTTCCCTCGCTCCTCTCCATGTTGGTGAAAGGCAAAGAAAAGCACTTCTGGGAGGCTTTGGGGCTTGCTAGTCACTCAGTGATGTTCCTGAGCTCCACAGTGGCCATCTCCACCCAGCTGGGGAGAAGTGTACAGTGAAGTGGAGGGATGGGAAAGCTCACCAGGCAAGCAGTCAGTTCAGCCTATTGTTCTTTTCATTCAAGATGGCCAGCACACCTCCTCCCTCCCCAGACAAGGGTTAGTGGCGAAGTCAGCCCTGGCTAGAGAGCACTGACACCACTAGTGAGCAACTCAGTGGACTTCAGCTTCCTTGGGCATATGCAGGCTAATCCTCTTAGCCAGTTTCAAAGCTCCTTCTGCACCCACTGTCACCTCCCTCGTGAACTCCTTCCTCCTATAAACAGTACAAATGTTACTTTAATATTAACCTTACTCATGGTATTTAATTTATGCATTTGTTTTCTGGGCACTGGGATTTTTAAAGTCATCTATTAATTCATTCTGAAGGCACAATTTCCATAATGTAATTTCTTGGATAGAAAGGAAATGGCTTTCTTCCATCATTACATTTCTTCAGGTACCAATATGAATGTTCCATTTAGGCTTGCAATTAGTCTTATACTTAACATATGCTGACTGCTTGGAGACACATTTATTATTTTCATTGCCTAATGCTATAAAAGAGATACTCAGTATAGTTCAGTGCCTTACATTTCTCAGGCAATTTTGACAGCTGAAGGACCAGACATATGGGAAGGGAATCTTCGCACATATGCTCTGCTCTTTCCTGCAACTGGCTTATAATGGCCCTGCTACAGGAATTCTTCCCCACCCTTCACATTTTTGTCTTCAACTCCAACATTTTGTTTATCTCACATATGTCTATTCACCTTCAGTAGTCAGCCAAGAATATCATTCTCAGGCCCTCTATTTCTATTCCTCAACTAAGACAGACTTTGAGGTTCCTCTCTCATGTTCCCACAGATCTCAGGCCTTCACCACTACAGTATAGCTGCCCAGTGTTCTCACTGCCTGGTTTAGTGTCTGTAGTCATATGAAGCTAGTCCTTTTGGTATCAAAGATCACGTTTTGTGTCCTTGGTTTTATACATATTTCTCCTTTAAACATCTGGAGTATTCTTAAGTGACTATTAGCTTAGGATAAAAAGTACAACTGCCAAAGGCCCCACCTGTTTGTCCCATATGGAACCACAAATGAAACCATTAATATCTCCTTGACCCACTCTCAGAAGCATTGTGAATGAAGGGACTTAAAGTATGTGCCACTGCACCTAGATTCTCTCTCTGTTTTTGCTCTAACCCAGCAGTTCCCAACCTGCAGTTTGCAATGTCTTTGGGAGTCAAATATCAGATATCCTGAATATCATATATTTGCATTATTACTAACAGTAGTAGCAAAATTACAGTTGTGAAGCAGCAATGAAACAATTCTATGGTTGTGGGTTATCACTATATGAGGAACTATGTAAAAGGGTCACAGCAGCAGGAAGGTTACTGCTCTAACCCCTGATATGAATGGTTGCTCGAACCCCTCCACTATATGCTCCTACCATGATGAACTGCCATGCTCCAAGCCCAGCTAAAGGACTAAGCTGTTTTGGATGGACACCAACACTGTACATTCCCCAAACCCTTTTCTCTGTAAATTTGTAATCTCAGATATTTTGTCACAATGATACAAAATCTAACACAAACATCCCAGCAGTCCATGTCTTTCTCCATGCTTCCTGACTTAGTGAGAACTTTCTTATTTTTTGAAACTAAAAATAAAATAAAATAAATGACCATAGAAAAGAGCCTCACAGTATACCTCTTAGCTCAAGGCATGAGGAGATAACATGACCACTCAGATCCTCAGTCCCCTTGAACTTGTTCCAGAATATTGCTCTGCAGCCCAGATGCTCGAAGAAACCACCCGAAGCCAGAAATCTGCTGTTCACTGAGTGCCTCTGACTTACAGGTCCGTTTCATCGTGATCCATTTTGTCACCTTGAAGCATTCTCCAGCTGCCGCCAACATGTTTCTAATCCCCTGGATGCTGGACTTGCTCACCAGAATGAAAACGCCTTGGCAGCAACTGCAGCTCCCTTAGTCTCTGATAATTTTCTCCTACATTCCAAGTCTGCCAGGTAGAGATCATGCCAACCTATGTCAACAAAGTTTGGTGCCTGCTCGTGATAGTAGATGGGTAAATAGGCTACTGAATTAAAATGCTTCTTATTCTATGTGATGAACACATTTCTTGGTGGCTATTAGTTTTGCTAATTACACACACACACACACACACACACACACACACACATATATATATATCTTCCAACTGGCTCTAAGAACCATTGATTGTATATTTGCATGATGCTCTATGTAAATACGAGTTAAATTTCAGAGAGGCTGCACTGTTTTTGGAGAACATGGGACCTTAACCATGGCTGTTATCGCAAATATTCTATGGATGTGCAGGGGCTGGAGAGATAGCTCTGTGATTAAGAGCACTTTAAAGGGTCAAGGCTCAGTTCCTAGCATCCACAGGATGCTGCACAATTATCTGTAATTCCAGTTCCAGGGTAACCAGTACCCCAGTATCTTCTTCAGATCTCTGTAGGTACCAGGAACATATTTGGTACATGTACAGACATGGAGACAAAGCACGTGTACATATAAAATTAATAAATCTTAAAAGAAAGTCTTGCGGCTGGGCTGTGCATTTGACTCAGGTCCTGGTGCTGTATGTGATATGCTGTCATCATAGGATCATGGATAAGAGACATAATTTTATATTTAAAAAAAAATCCTGAACTGTAATAAAACATTAAAATGGGCTTCTTGATGTTTCTAATCCTCAAAATATCTCATGAACCTATGCTAGTGCTCTTAAATTGTCTACTAAATGATTCTTAAATTTGAATCACATTTCAGATGCCTCACAGAAGGATTTAAAACTTGAAAAACAAAATGAAAAGGAGAACGTACCATGTGGTATGCACATCAAAGTGTTTCCAAATGAGTACCAGTAATAGGGTAAAGTGGGTTGAATAGAAGACACCTCAGTTTACCCAGGTCAGCCTCAGCAGTGAGAAGCTCCATCCCATTTGGGCCCGTATAAGATACATTTCTATGTGACATGACATAAGAAGGATTGCCAGTCAGTTTTCATTCCTTAACCACAATAATTTTAACGCACCATGTAAGAGACTGAATGTTTCGCTCAAAGCAATACAATTCATGGCATTCTCTGAATTAAAGACATTGATTTATTCTTGCCCAAAGAGTTACTCACTTGAGATTATTTGTTATCTAATTCTTAGTAGTCAGACTCAAAATGGGGCAACTTTCTTTCAAGGTCAGTAGCTCTTAACCTTCTTAATGCTGTGACACTTTAGTACAGTTCCTCGTGTAGCAATGATACTCAACCATAAAATTATTTTTGTGGCTCCTATATAATTGTAATTTTGCTACTGTTATGAATCATAACTATATGATATGCAGGACATCTGATATGTGACCTCCAAAGGGGCAACAACTGACAAGTTGAGAACAGCTGGTCTAGGTGATCAAGCTATAGCCTTTCGAATCCAACTGATTAGGAAGCAAAAAATGCATCATTTTAAGGAAGAGAGAACTGAGAAGGAAGGGGCCTGCAGGGTGTTAGGACAGAACAAAGAAATAAAATGGGTAAATGCTTTACATCCTTAAACTGAGAGGCTCCAGAAACACTTGAGAAAAATCAGAAAATAGCTACAAAATACCACATAATTAACTCAAACAATAAGCATATTTTAAATAAGTCAGAGTTTTCAGGAATGTATCTGTTGAGATAGAAAATAACAATGCCTGAGATACAAAATGTACTGGCTTGTAGTAAAATATGCCAATTATTCTTCTGTCCAAGACACTGTTTTTCATTTGGCTTGGTAGTAAGAACCAGCCGGCTCTTTCTAGTCTTTTCACAAAATACATTTTACTCTCGTAAGAGGACAATGAGTCCCTCATTTCAATGTTTAGAGTCTCTTGATGCTTTTCTTCATAAAGTTGAGTTAATAAGCCAGCAGTTACCACTGTGTTCAAGGTGATACAAGCTGTTGAGATGATGTTTAGTAAAACCAGGACTCCAGACTTGGGGACATCCCTGATGTTGAAGTCAAATCCTACAAGAACACTGTGGACAAATGGTAGGACCTTCTTAAGAAAGTGATGTTTCTCATCCCTTTGCCTCATGATACTCATCCATCTGCTTCATGGGATAAAGTTAGTCACTGTGAAAATATTCTAACTTTGTCTCTTTTACATGTGACCTTAACCATCCACTTTCTTTTACATCTTACCTGTTTTGTTATAGAAACAGAAAAGAGGTTGAGCCAGTTTCTAACCAAACAGTTAAGCTCCATAAGCCATGATCTTTCTCACTCCATCATCCTGCGTGACTGTGGACTCAAATGTGCACTGGATGGGTTCATGAACAATCAGCTTGACAAGATAGGGGTGGTTATGTTCATGCCCTCTATGGGGTTAGTGTTAGTTCTTCCATATTCCTTGGGCAAGAAAGCAGACCCAGGGAAAAAAAAGGGAGTGCCATAGATGAGATGACATATGTTGCTGTTGAGATTTAATTCCAAGAGTGTCAGATTCAAAATCTGCTTTATGATGCCTAGGGATTTATCTAACAACTCAATTTCTGTGAAACAGTACATATTCCAAGCTACCAGAGGCTACCTTAATAAAGATTTATTATCTGCAAATTCAGGAATGATCCCAGTAAGTGATGTCCTTAAGCATGCCAGAAAATTACCCGCAAATTGGCATGTACCCTACCTAGCCTTGGGAATGCTAAGGTTCTCTGCTGGGTAATGGCTGTACTGTGGGGTAGGACTGGATGTCACTATTTAAAGTTGATAGACACTGTCCCCATGAACTGGTCTTTATGAAAAGATTCTGCCTGCTCCATTACGAACTCTTTTTAATTGAAATTGATCTTGAAGTACAACAGAAGTGGATGCTCGAGTCTTGATCCCCCTCTCCTTCTTCTGCTTCCTCTTATCTTAGCATAAATCTGGGTTTGAAGAAGGCTGCTAATTCTATTCAATAGTTGACCTTCTGGTGAAATTCCATCCTGAGACAGGAAATGTTACACTATAGTAGGAATTAAATGGCCTCAGTCTCTGGTACATGGATTCCAGCCACCTGTCTCTTTAATACATGCTATGATGTTGCACTTGACTAAAAGCCAGACCTGAGCTCTCAATACAAGGGAATTCACAGACAATACCTTTCCCTATTTAAGGGCACTGTGACCTCTTCAGAAGTCATCTTTATATACGGTAGGAGTACAGCATACTGTGTCCTAGGACTAGCAAGCACACTGTGTCCTTCTGCCATGGATGAAAACCTAACTTGGATGTAACATAGTTGCTGTGTTGGTGACTGAGTATTTATAGCTTGTCTAGTGTGAACTGAGAAGTATCCCACTTCTTTCTTGGCTAAGGAAACTTCCAGAAAACTTTACCTTACACATGTGGCTCATGTTACATTTCTCCTGAATGAAGCTGTTCTTGAGGCTCCACCTCTCCCCAAACTTTGGGATACAAATCACAGAAATTTCAAGGCGTACAAATACTTCCCTGAGTGTGTGTGGTTTGGCTTTGTTTTAAGAGCATAAAGAATTTCTCTTCAAGTGAGTACACTACAACTCCCCAGTCACCCATAAATATAGTCTTCAAAGAAGTAATGTAATTCAAGATACCAAGATTTGGGCTAGGGGGAAAGCTCAGTGGATTTGAGCACAGATGGCTCTTGCAGAACTCCCAAATTCAATTCCCAGTAACCTTATCCAGATGGTTACAATAACCTGTGTGTCTAGCTCCTGGAGCATCTGATGCCTTTGACCTCTGAAGGCACCTGTGTTCACCTGCACATACATACACATACACATACCCTAACACATATTCATACACATTAAAATAATTTATTTAAAGGTATCAGGGTTTAATACAACTCTAGAACACAGGAATTGTGGTCTAAACCTCCCAAGTTGTCAGGTTGGAACTATCTGGGAGACTGATAGTTAAATCATCTTCCTACCTCATCATTTTATATCTGCAACTACCCTATCTTTTGGAGAGTGATAAAGAATGCCTTCTTCATGTTTGCCTGCTAATTATGGAAAGTGTATTTTATTAAGTGCTTATTTCTTTTGTCATATCCCTGCCCAGGATCTGTAAACCTGTCACATTTAAAGACTGCTGTAACCACATGTAGAGTCACTTGTACCTATAGTCCCAGGACACAAGAGGTCATGAATTGGAAACAAGCTTCTCTGGATAGATAATCTTTCCACTATCCAAACAATCAACAATAATAGTTGATTAAAAATAAAATAAAAATGTGATCAGCACAAATGAGTTAGATGATCCATCTAAGAATGAGATTAAAAAATAACCAATATGCCAGTTCTTTCTTGCAAGTCTTAAAAATGACAGATTCACCAAAGGAAAGAAATAATCAAGAAGCACAGAAAAAGAGCCACTATATACACCAAAAGCAAGTAGCTATGTAACTAAAGATTTCAGAATGGTACAGGGCTCTAGTGTCTCTCCTATGTCACCTGCAGTTCCGCTTAAGAGGTCGTTATGGATTCAGAGCTCTTCACGCTACTTTCAAGTGACCCCCCAGAGCATTTTCTCAATTTACTCTAAAACTAAGAAGATCAAGAGCTTCAGCAAAAAATGAACTGCTTTAATTTGACTGAAACCTGATAGTAGTGATGAAGATGATGTGGTTCAACCAACAAGAACAACCTTCAAACCCTGGATATGCCAGTCTTATGTGAGCACCTACAAATGACCATCACAATGTGCCAGGTTGAATGGCTTCAGAAATTTATCCAAGCTTTTATGCACATGTTGCTGGCAGCAGTGCTCATCTGTGACTACCTGTGCCCACAAATAGCTGTGTCCTTCCTCTTTTTCACAGGCTCACAGACATTTTGCTCCAATAGTAGATATGGCATGAAAAGGGTTCTATCAAATTCAATGTGAGCCACTGATAGGTGCTAGCTTCAGGTCTGACCCATCAGCCACCGGGGTACAACCTGTCATCTCCTTGCTGTTGGAGAGATGCAAATGTTGAAAACCATGGACAGGTGAGCTCTCTTGGGAAGACTTGCTGCAGCCACCAGTGGTGAACAATGGCAACCACGAAAACAGGTTACTGGGCATCTGTCAGAGCTCTATCATTTCCTTACTGGGTTCAGGCAATTGACACATGCTGCCCTATCTCACACAGGTTCAGTGAAATGAGAAAAACATGGGGTTAGATGAAAGCACCAGAAACAGACATTCTTGTCCAAGTGGTTGAGCTGGAGGATGTCACATTTTCAGAATGAGATTTTAAGTAACAGGTACCAGGGCCTCAAGAATGCTGTCATACACACAGCTAACTCTATTTCAGAAAGCAAACAGAATATGCTCTAAATTGGAATACAGAAATTCATGGATATGTTTTATATTAAATGAAGCAGAACCGTGAAGGCAGGTAAGTGCAGACAAGGTGGAATGACCAGTCTTAATTATCCATTCCACGAATATTCTACTGAAGGAAGTAGGCAGTGAGTAGGACACCCAGATTATGTTTGGAGTTGTATACTATGTGTAAATATTACTCAATTTGTCCTTTGCTATATTTGGCTAAATGAATTAGTGATAAAAACAGAGTCACTAGTATGTGCTGGTGTCATATTCAGACAAGAAATCAAAGACTTCCTTCTGAGAGTAGTATGGCTAAGAATAAACTCAGATCCAAATTCTTCACCACTCAATCTCTCTGAAGCTGTGGTTTCTGGTCTATCTGTACTCTGTTGTGAATCTAGGTCTACCTGAATAGTCTCATTAATCTGTCCTTAGCAATGGCCTTTGCTCTCTCTTTTTCTGGACAACACAGAAAGCATCACAAGGCAGAGGAATGAGAGCTACTTTATAGAAATCTTTAATCGAGTTTCCCGAGGGATTAAGTTACTGACTTCAACTGACTCCATCTAACCAAGATAAAAAACAAACAGAGGCTATCAGGCAATATTCAAATGCTGCTTCCGGTGTTTATGGTGGATATTAGTTTTATAAGATTGCTTCTAACATATTTGCTGTTTCAAGCATTTATTTACCACTATGCACAAACACACATGCATTACTTAAGGTCAGGGGCAGGGAAGAATACGTGACTTAAAATTAAAGCTATGCATTAAATTAGGTTTTAAGAGCCGAAAAATGATAGATCAAAGCAAGGAAGGCTGGCTGACACATTGTTCTCTTAAGGACAGGTTAAAGAAAGAGCAGAGTAGGCAGTCTTAAGTATTTTTGAGGTCCAGAAAAAGTTTCTATCTCTTAGAATGTAAGAGATACTTAAACAATGATTCTACCATCATGCTTTGCTGCCTGAATAGAGACCTGAATCAATGAAACTGGCTAAGATAATGGTAAAAAGAATAAGATGCAGGTAGACCCAACAACAGCATTCATCCTAGACTTCTGACCACTTAACTCTCAGCTCCTACTCAAAACGGTGTTGGGTAAGGCAGCATGTGTGAATCTGCCTGTATCCGGTAAGAAAATGATAGAGTTCTAACAGATGCCCAGTAACCTGCTCTCGTGGTTCCTGTTGTTCACCCGGTGTGGCTGCAGAGTGGCTTCCCAAGGGAGCTCACCTGATCACGGTTGTCAGCAGCTACATCCCTTTCTGAGCTGTCTCCCTCCAGAGGGAGACAGACAGTAGCAGGTCGTGCCCAGGTGGCTTATGGGTCAGCCCTGAAGGTAGCACCTACCTCTGTCTCACACTGAATGCTATATCTAGCATTAAAATAAAATGTATTTGTGACTGTTAAGTAGGGGAAGACACAGCTATTTGTTCATTCATTAAAAGTTAATAGAACACCGAAGGTGTGGTGATTCATGCCTTGAAACCTCCCACCCAGGAGATGGAGAAAGGCAGAGGCAGAGGCAGAGGCAGAGGCAGAGGCAGAGGCAGAGGCAGAGGCAGAGGCAGAGGCAGAGGC
>NC_034590.1:23130031-23176344 GCF_900095145.1 Mus pahari | reverse complement strand
AGAGGCAGAGGCAGAGGCAGAGGCAGAGGCAGAGGCAGAGGCAGAGGCAGAGGAGGCATAGGCAGAGGCAGAGAGGCAGAGGCAGAGAGGCAGAGAGGCAGAGAGGCAGAGAGGCAGAGAGGCAGAGGCAGAGGCAGAGGCAGATGGATTTCTGTGAATCTAAACAGCGGTTTCCAGGACAGCCAGGGCTCTGTAGAGATCCTGTCTAAAATAAATAAATAAATAAATAAATAAATAAATAAATAAATAAATAAATAAATAAATTTTTAAACGGAGGTAATATTTCTTTTTTAATGCTAATCTTGCCTTAAACATGGTCAAAGCAAAGCAGTGTTTTTACTCTCTGTATACAACCTGGCCCAATACAGATGCATCACTGGCTGCTGTTCTGTGATGGTATCCATCACTGGCTGCTTCTCTGAGATTCATTTTTTATTATTTTTAATTATATGTATGAGTGTGGGTATTGTGGAGTTCAGAAGAAGATAGCCAATACCCTGAAACTAAAGTTGCAAATGATTATGAGCTGTGTAATATTTGGTGCTAGGAACTGAACTCAAATGCTTTGCAAAAGCAGTATGTCCGCTTAGTCAGTGAATGATCTCCCCAGTTTCAGTCACTGAATAATTTGCGTCTTTTGTCAATAATTGCTCAGCAGCACACATCAGAATGCAGCACTGAACCTGGACACTAACTCTGGCATCTCCTAGGAAAACTGCCTGGGGAACATTATCCGGTCCTTTGAAAACTGTTACTTAGGAAGGGAAGGCAATCTTGTCCCGATGGCTCAGTAGGCACACAATGCTTAGCTGCCTGTTTTAAGATAAAATGGACTGATGGGTATTTCTATTGCTATGCTAATCTGGTGAGTCATTGATGCAGTGACAAGTAGGGTACAAACACCTGTGAAATTCACCCAAGTGCAGCCTCAGCTCTGGAAAGAGTCAGCACTTGTCAACACGACTTATTTCTACACCCTCTGAAAGTCAAGCTAGCTTAGGATGCGTCCTTTAAGCCTCAGGGGACTCCATTACTGTCTTCCAGGCTGTGAGCCTTAAACAGTAAGTACTGACATCGCTTAGCGACGAACTGTGATTTAAGTATATCCAAGAGACTCCTTTTTTTTTTTCCCCTCTTCTACTGGAAAAAGCAATGGAAGGAAAGAAATATTAAAGGCCCAGAAAAAACCCTACAAGATCTACCTTAACAAGTCAAGGAACACAATCGATGGAGGGGGCTTTTGTCACTGAGGTTGGCTTCTGTCTCTGTTGGTCTGTCAATGTTCTCTTTCCTGTTTTGGGAGGGCAGCCTAGCTTCTGGTGGCTCACAGCCCTTTACCAAATATACAGGCATACATATCTCTCAGTAACCGAGTATGAGAAAAATCACTTCTATTTTCTAGTTCCAGATACATTATCAAAGGATGAATTGCTGAAGTATTAAGCATAATAACTTTCCTTGGGCTTAGAGGCTTGTTCTTCTCTCCGAGTTAAATCAGTATTATAAAACACTTCCTCTTTTAGGACCATAACAAGTGACTTGCTGACACATTTGGTAGCAGTGCTTGCTGGTAAGCATTTGTCTGTCAGGAAGTTTGCAAAGCCACTAGTACTGCTTATCACCATCACCACAAACCACAGAAGTGCAGGTGGGAACAGGGGGCCTCTCACATACCTTCCCAGCCTCCAGGTCAGAGCAGTCATAGAAGAGCTGCTTCAGCTTTCACTGTCTCTCCAGAAAACAACACACACACTGCTTTGTAAAGGAGCATTTATTTGGCAAGTCTGATGATGAAGTCTCTATCCTGGGCTCCTTACACTGAGCCACAGTGAGATCCTAGAATTTCCAGTCTCTGGCCAGGTTTCTCTGTCCCCAACTACCTCATCAGCCCATTGCCCTGAGAAGGAATGGAGGACATCTCTGAAATATGGTCCTGCTGTCTTATGTACTCCAAAGGCCACTGTGCTGACCACCCTGTCCCAGACTTATTCTCTGTTGACTCAAATCTGCCGTAGTGACAGGAAAACTGTGGCATCTCAAGCTCCAACACGTTGCAGAGTCATGTTCTAATTTTTACAGAATAAAGTGTTCCCCGGTTTGTCGTCCGTGATTGAGAATTAAGTGGCTATGCTACACGGGACTGATCTCAATCTCAGGATTGACTCTCTTGATTACAGCAAGGGAGGAAACACTTGAAAGGACAATGTTCAACTCACCAGTACACACCACACTTTGGTGAATTTTTTATGATCCTTCCATCACAAAGAGACATTGCTCATTTTTTGTTTTCTTAAAATATATATTAAGGTAGCCAGCCCAGCCCTGTAATAATTAAAATAGGAAATACATATGGCTCTGATGCCCTTAAGGCATACTTAATACTAACATAATTAATACCTGAACAGGGACAGAGATGACTGTTGAATGCAATACATACACCCCCCCACATACACACACACATAGACGTGTGTGTGTATGTGTGTGAAAGCTCTGTACATCCTAAGGGAAATTGATTCTATCTAGTGATAGGACTGAAGATCATATATAAGAGCTAATACTGAGGCTGGAAAGATGGCTCAGTGGTTAAGAGCACTGACTGCTCTTTCAGAGGACCTGAGTTCAATTCCCAGCTACCACATGGTGGCTCACAACCATCTGTAATGGGCATACAAAGCCCTATTCTGGTGTGTCTGAAGACAGTGACAGTGTACCCACATATATAAAATAAATAAATCTGGGAGGGGGGAGAGCGCAAGCTAATACTGATTGTCAATTTGACGGGATCTAGAATAACCTAGAAGTCAAACCTCAGGCATGTCTATGAGAGGTTATCTTGATTAGGTTCATTGAGGTGGGGCACCCATCATCATTCTATGAGCTAGGATCTGACTAATAAAATAGAAAAAAAGCAAACTGAGCACCAGCACTCATGGTTTTCTGCTTCCTGACCATAAATGGGTTTTGACTAAGCTAGCTAAACTCTCTCACCATGGCTGCTCTACCCTGATGCAATGTCTTTCAAATAGTAAAGTGATAGAAATTCTTCCTTAAAAGTTGCTTTGTACACATGAAACTCAAGAAGAAGAAAGTCCAAAGTGTGGATACTTCATTCCCCATTCTGAAAATACCCATGTAAGGAGTTACAGAGACAAAGTGTGGAGCTGAGACGGAAGAAACGACCATCCAGAGACTTCCCCACCCGGGGATCCATCCCATAAACAGCCACCAAACCCAGACACTATTGCACATACCAGCAAGATTTTGCTGACAGGACCCTGATATAGCTGTCTCTTGTGAGGCTATGCCAGTTCCTGGCAAATACAGAAGTGATTGGATGGAACACAGGGTCCCCAATGGAGGAGTTAGAGAAAGTACCCAAAATGCTGAAGGGGTCTGCAACCCTATAGGAGGATCAACAATATGAACTAACCAGTATCCCCAAGAACTGTGTCTCTAGTTGCATATGTAGCAGAGGATGGCCTAGGGGGCCATCAATGGGAGGAGAGGCCCTTGGTCTTGCGAAGATCATATGCCCAGTACAGGGGAATGCCAGGGCCAGGAAGTGGGAGTGGGTAGGTTGGGGAACAGGGTAGGGGAAGGGTATAGGGGACTTTCAGGAAAGCATTTGAAATGTAAATGCAAATGTAAAAGAAACATGGTCAGTCGTTCATAGTCATATTGCTAGTGCCATATTGCAACACAAGAGCCCAACATCTCTACCTCCAAAGCTTACAAGCAGGACAATTCTCATATATGAGTGAGTCTCATACAACAGCTCTTTTCCCCATCTTAGCTGAGTATCTTAGGCTGCACACTCTGACAATGGCTGAGTGTGTGTGTGTGTGTGTGTGTGTGTGTGTGTGTGTGTGTGTGTTTTAATTCTTTAATCTCAAGGAAAAAAGTTACTTTTTGGATTTCTATTTCATTTTAGACCTTTTCCTCCCACCAAAATTCATTCTGCCTTCCCACCAGGCTGGCCCTCACCGCTGTGGCTGCTCATTTCTTAAAGCACCTCTTCTTCTTGGTGATTCCGGCATCTATCCTAACTCTCCACTATTCAATCTCTGAGAAAATAGAAGTTACTGTGTATGATCCTTGCAATCACATATGTAGTTTTCAAAATTCTAGCTGGAATTCTTTCTAGTGCGTACACCAATGAGGAGATGATTATGGCTTAAGCTATGACAGAGGTCGGCAGTGGTAAGAAATTACTGTATTGCAGATAAGGGACAGATGGCAGATTTGCTGATGGGGTGGTATATAACATGAAAACAAGAAACAAAAGGAAACATTTAGATCAGTTTTTAAGCAATCTGGTGAGAGATGACCTGAGTGCCCGGCTGGGGAATGGCTTAGAGGAAGAAGTGAAGCCTCTGTTTGCATTGTACAATTTTGAGATACAACCCCCTTCCCTACTTTCATTTTATTTCTGTGGTGTGGTTAACCACAGACAGTTGCTATCTGAAAATAGAATATTTCAATAATAATTCATAATTATCAAATTATGTGACATTCTGTATAGCATGATGACAACATATATGTACTGTTCTATCTTGTCTTGGATATGAATCACCCTTTTGTCCAGTGTATCTCTGTTATAATATGTATTACAATATATGTGTGTATGTATAAATGTGTGTGTACACACACAGACACATATATATGTATGTATATGTATATATATATATATATATATATATATATATATATATTTGTATATTAGCTACATTTTCAGGCATCCATTGGTAATCTTGGAGCGTATTCCCAATGGATAAAGGTGACTACAGTACCTGTGAGAGACTCAAGGAGGTGATTAAAGGAGATGACTCTGGTGACCTTAGAGTATGGAAGTGAAGGCATAAATTTCATGCTTGTCAGAAAATAAATACTGTTTAAGCCTTTATGTTTAAACATGGTTATTTAGGAGGGAGAAAATGGTGAAAGACTAGTCAAAAAGTTTACCAAAGAAATCAGAGTACTTGTTGAAGTAGGAAAAAGTCGAGGACTGTGAGCTTTCTGGGGAGGGGGGAAAGGTGATTTTTTTTTTGAACAATTAAAAGTATTTGATGATTTCAAATGCTGCAGGAGGTTGAGTTGTAGTTGAACCAAATGCTAACCATTTGCCAGTGCCTACAATAGTACATAGCTCATAGTGTCTGCAGTAAATAGTATTCAATAACTTATATGCTAGTTGCCATTTATATCACTGATTACAGCAGGAGAAAGTTCTTAAGGCAGAATCATCAGTGAGGATTCAAAGAAGGGACTTAAATTGCAGAAATACACAGAACTATGTAACAGAAACTCATTCTGCCTAGCGAAAGAAGGTAGGTACCGTACTACTTGGGAATCAACAGAAAGCACCACTTTGCTCAGAATCTTCAGCCTAGAGGTTTACTCAGCAAAGCCGAGTTCCCAAGGGTGTCTGCAAAGCTTTACAGTTAGGAAGAACTGTTGCAAATTTATGGTTGTTCCTGGCTGCCTTAATATCACATCAGATCCTACTTTCTCTGTGATAGCCTATATTCAGGAATGACTCACCCACTGTACTACAAGAATAGAGCTGACCTTTGTCAAGTGGTCCAGCTCATTGCAACTGCTTGGTAAGTCTTCATCATACATAGGGTCTCATGGCAGCAAGAAGCTATGTGTGAACTGGTTGACTAGACAATAATGCATTGAAAAATACATCAGAAGGAAGAGGAGATTCATCTATCCTGACTCAGGAGATGAAGGGAATCAGCAACTTGAACTGCACTGAGGGGGGTGAAGAGAGCATTAATGGGAAGAGGAGGATGTGAGAGGTTATTCTAGATCATGAGACAATTCTTAGGGGGAGAAAAATCACATGAAGCTAACTTGTCTGGTCAGGGATGGTCAGTGAACCTCCAGCATGACGGTGGAGGAGGAGGGAGAAACAATATACTGACAGATGAGGCTCAAAATGTCCAGAAAGGGGCAAAGTTTCACAGGACAAAGGGTCCTATAGGAGTTTAGATATCCTTTAATAAGAAACAGTTTATTTGTTTTTTAGGAAGAAAAATGGAGATTGATTACAGGGTGGATAGAGATGGATAGACAGACAATTAGGTACACACAGACAGACACAGATTTACTGTTCTGAAAACCACTTCTCAGGTCTGTGCATGCTTAAGTATATTTTGGATCTGCATATTCCTGAGAAGTCATTTTCTACCACTGTGTGTTCAAATTCACATCCTATGCTATGCATGTTTTTTTTGACTAGTTGATCTTAATTGAACTGGAGTTTTCCTCATCCACATTTACATCAGTGTTGCCTTTAATATAACTGATTTATAGTCAAATTTCTTAATAGTCCTATATTATTTGAGAGTCCCATTCCCTGCAGTAAAAGAATTTGGCCCAAGAGTGTCCATATGCAGCTAAGGATATTCTTAAACACTAATGAAGGGGGATCCTCCTTTGTTAAGCTCCACACATAGAAAACCTTATGTGACCTACAAGATGTGCAAGGGTTAAAATGGAAGAGAAACTGAGGGAGTAGCCAACCAACAACTGGTTCAGCTTGAGACCTATGCTATGAGAGGGAGCCAACCCCAACACTGCTAATGATATTCTTCTATACTTATACACAAGAGCCTAGCATAATTGTCATCAGAGGGGCTTCACCCAGCAACTGATGGAAACAGATATAAAAACCTATAGCCAAACATTAGGCAGAACTTGAGAAATGCTGCATGCTGTAGAATAAGGAGGATGAAGGATTGTAGGAGCCAGAGGGGCCAAGGACACCATAAAAAACATAAAGAATCAACTAACCTGGGGCCCATAGGGGCTCACAGAGACAGAACCGCCAACCAGGGAGCATGCATGGGACTGACACAGCCTCTCTGCACATATGTTACAGTTGTGTAGCTTGGTCTTCATGGGGGACTCCTAACAGAGGGAGCAGGGCCTGTCTATAACTCTGTTGCCTGCCTTTTAGACCCTTTCTGCCTACTGGGATGCCTCGTCTAGCTTCAATAGGAAAAGATGTCTAGTTGTGCTGCAGTGGGATATGCCAGGGCTTTTTGATATTCATGGGAGACCTCCCCTTTCCCGAAGAGAAATGGAGGAGGAATGGAGAGAGTAGGAAAAAAGTGGGGAAGGGGCTGGGGGAGAGAAGGAAGGAGAAACTGTGGTCTGGATATTTATAAATTAATTAATTTAAAAGATTTTAGGTGGCTCCATTACAAGTCTATTCCATGGGTCTGCAGAGGTGGCTCAGTAATTGAGAGCACTTGCTGTTCTTGCTGAGTTCTTAGGTTCAGTCCCTAGCCCGGACATAAGTAGCTATAACTACCAGTAACCCCAGTTTCAGAAACTATGACATCCCCTCTGGCCTCTGCAGACACCTGCATATATTGGGTGTTCACACAGACATGAACATGTACAAAAATAAAATAAATAACCATAAGGAGAATACCCCGTGTAAAGAGAATACCCCAAGAGTTCATCTTCCTGACTTGAACCTGGTCCTGGGCTACCCCTAATCTATTTGTTTTCTGCCTTTTATTCCAGTCGGAGCTGGAATAAAAATCTCAGTACCCTTCCTGAGCTGGTGGGAAATTGCTCCGTAAGTATAGGTGTACCTACCATGCTTACCCGCTCATGGTATGGGTATGCTTTTACAAATGGACTGGTCTTCAGCTGGGTCAAGACCTCTTATCTTATCAGTCAATCTTTTTCATCATCGTTCTCTTCAACATTCTATCTGCAACCCTAACAGTGGAATTTCAGAATAAAGCCTTCCTGAGCTCTTCTCATTATATTAACCACGTTTCAGAACTCTGTCTGGAGTGCTATAAGCACCTTTGCCAAAGGCTTCACATTTCCCTTGCTATTTGCTTCAAAATCTTCAAATTCCATCTACTCTGATTCACAGCCCGGTACTTCATCAATTTTATTATTTTCAGTGATAGCTTGCTATAACAACTTACTATTCTGTTCCCTCTCTCCCTCTCTCTTCCTCTCATACTGCCTATGAGCTGCTGAAATCATCTCTTGGCACCTGCAAGATGTCTGCTTTCCTTAGAATATCTGCTAACTCAAGATGTCAGTGGCATTGTGAGTGTGAGCTGTCACATTAATCTTTCTACGCCCGACCTTCTCTAGCCTTCTGTTTCTGGCCTCCTGCCATACAGTGAGTATTCAGGCTCCCATCAAATAGATGTTCCCAGGAAGTGGCCCTTCTATGCAAGTTCTCTCTGCAAAGTGCTCAAAACATGTCACCTCCATGAACTTCCAGATTCTTAGAAGCCTTAGAAGAAAGTCTCACTTATGTGCCTAAGATTTATTCAGTGAACCTAACTAGTGCGTTTCTTTGAAGCCTGTCTCCCATTAGCAGCCCAGGCTTCATACTGAGATTAGCCTGTATATCTATTTCTGGAAGCAGTGGTTTCTCAGATGGGGGTAAGCTTAGATAACCCCCTAACTCTTGGGACTCCGGACAGACTTGCTTTCTTATAAAACCTTCCAAATACCTGGGTGCATATTCTATTAGAAAGGCATATTTGCTTAATGTAACCTCGTGAGGAAACTTCCAAGGACTATAGTACACATCCCTTTTGCTAAGCATTATTGCAGATATATTAAGCCACAGTGTACAGGAAGCAGATGTCTAAACAAACAGGTATAATATGTGGTGGTTCAGGTGGCATTCAGAGAGCTTCGGGGGCTGCAGAAAAAGGTAATCCTCCAGCCTAAGGCATCAGGATGGGAACCCAGGACTTGAAAGGTTACTAGGGACACCTGCATCTCCACATGTTGCAGATCATTAAAGTGTCCCCTGGGATAGCTGCAAATAAACCCCAGGGAGAGGGAGATTAACTAATTCACTTCTATAGACAAAGGAAGTGTGGGTGTCACAACCTATCAGCTTCTGAAATGCTGCAAAAGTTTGAACAAGGGCCTCCCACTAGCTTTCAAGTATTCTTCAGAGAGCCTATCAAGATAGAGAGGTGGTGACAGTAGTCTGTACTTAGCCCCTTAGCTCTGATTTCCATGTAAATAATTGCAGATTTTTGTAAAAGACTCCTGACATATCTCATAGATCAGAACACCAGTGAGAGGGCAGACACGACTATTTTGCCACTTTTTAGTGACCATCATTAGAAGTGTGAAGTTCGGGAGAAGGTGCTGACACACCATTTGACATTTCCTCCTGATCAATCCCATCTGGCCTCTCGACTTAGCCTCCTCCCCCTGACTGCGGGTGAGTTAGAGAGAAGAGGTGGACATGGTGGACATTTGCCTCCCAGTTCCTTCTTCATCTCCACACTAGGGATCAGTGTGTCCATGGGACCAGCCATTCTAGGTTTTCCCCCTGCCCTGAGGAGTGAGGGAAAGCTTCGTACCAGCACTTCAGCTTCTATGTGCTTGACTTCTTCACCTTCCCTTCATTGGTTACAGAGGAGGAAAGTCTACCATTTCCGGTCTCTTCTCAAAACCACAACTGTTCTCAAAATTAATCAACAAATTACCAGTTTTGCCAACAGATCTGCTGTTTAGTCACCTTGAAGAGAATGACCACATCAAGTTCTCTGGTCAAACCTGGTGTCTGAGACAAATAGAATCCCAGCCTGCAGTAAGAGAACAAAAAAACCAAGCCACAAGAGAAACCACAGGAATGTGTGCTTCCTCAAATTGTATCCTTTGGAGCAGTTATCCCCGATGCTAGGCTTCTTTCTGCCTTTAGGTTCTGTGATATCCCTGGGAAATCTTTCTTTCTGTTTCAGTGAAGTCTAGCTCACACCATGCAGGACCAACTTCACAAGTATGCGTCACCTAGGAGGGCTCCACACTCAGGGTCTGACATTCTGTAATCACCACTGCAAAGTTCCTAAGAACTTCAACCACGTGGATTTGTTCTAAGTAGGATTCAGTAAGACCCAGAATACGTGTTCTCCTGGGCACACAGATTCTTAGTGCAGACAAGAAGAATATGAAAGGTCGCATACATTCAACATGTCTGTGTATCCTCTCACCTACTCACCAGCCCTTGGAAAAGACAAAAAGTCTGAGTTGGATGCCCTAGAAAACTTTAGTTCAAATGCAGTCCCTCCAGATGTCTCTCTGCCTTTTCATCATACCAAAATAGCTTAAAGACTTTTACTAGCAGACACTGAAAGGGCTGGGACTGAGCACATATGTTTTGCTATTTCCGGAAAAAAGAAGGATGGCCCCCTCCGGGGTGCTGGATGTCAAGGACCTGGTGCACGATACAGACAGCCAGGGGACAGCTGCAGAGATCATTGCATCATTGAGGGCCATGTCTGCTGTGGATTTAGCATATGAAATCTTAGGAAGGGAGGATGCTTGATTCAAATTCTCTGCTCAAGCAAGTTCAGGATGTGGGGTGTGGGGGCATACCCATAGGAGGATTCTATACTGCAGGGAAGACCCATAGCCATCCTGTGGGTCAGCAGTCCCACAGAGACTGTCCTCCATACCCGAAGAAGCAACACTCAACAGTCAATTTCAAGCACAAATGAGGATAAATATGTGGGTTCCTTTAAGAAGCAAGCTTTGCCTGCTTTTGTAAAGGAAGCCTAAAGTTACACTTGCCTCTTGTCCCTCCAAATCACAAGTCTTCATTTTTGGTTCCTGTTGCTTATAACCAAAGGAATCCTAAAGTGTACACCGCATAGCCCAAGGCTCAAAGTCTTCAGAGTTCTCATGAACCTCTTTTGTATGAGCCCATGTTGCTTTGTACATGTTACCACTTGGGTTGGAAGCATTTGTTCAAATTGTTTTCCATTTTTAAATGATGAATCCTCTGAGGCCCTGTCTTACCTCTGGTTTTTTTTTGGGGGGGTTGGTTTTTTTAAGGGGGGGGGATGTTCCGAACATAAAATTTACACTCACTGTGTGTTTACAAAATAAATGCCAATATTATCAGCCACTGAGACAAGAACGCTTTCCAGGATCACCAGATTTTATCCAGCTAATGATAGATAAGAAAGGAGGCTTAGTCTATCAGCTACATATCGACAACTGCTTAGTTAAAGCCCGATTTCCATTCCAGCACTAATGCCAGGCTGGCAAAGCAGATAAACACTCTCCTATTCAGAACCTTAACCCTCGGGTCAGGTTATGCTAATCTCATTTAGAACTGTTTGCAAGCATTCTGTCCATTTAACCCTAAATGCCAAAATATTTAGCAATTATGTATCGCTTGGCTTAAAATACTTCTGTCTGTTTATCAAATATGTGAGCAAAATTTTTTTCTAAAGGTTACACAATGTAATTATAATTATCTTTCCTTTCAGCTTTTGTTTTAGTTTCCAGTTAGGGTAGAAGGAGCTGTAAGAAGGGAAGGAAGAGAAGGAGGGAAGTTGTGTCTCTCTCCTTGTTGACTGATTAGGTTGGTTATCACATAGGTAATGAATTGCTATAGTATGCCAGGCACATTCTTTTCTTAGACATTAAGCTGTGAGGATATGACCATGTGTTTGCTACCCAGGGCTTCCACCCTCACTGCACGGCAAATAACATGTAGACAAACACAAATATGTAATACTGAGCGTTCAGTCAGGCTGCTTATGAAAAGCAGTTGAGCAAGGTTTGGTCTTGGGAGCACTAAGAGTGCTTCTATGATCAGAGCAGAGACATAAAGAAAGTGACCACCCATGAAGGCAGAGAGGATGGCCATGTTCAAGGACTGGTAGGAGCCAATGGGATTCTGTAGAAAAAAAGAGTATGTGGATAGTGGGTGGCCAACGTGAGGACGGCTGAGGGAAGGATGTGAAGATGACCATAAAATGCGTACAAAGCCAGACCACTGGCTGAACTCTAATCAGCATTTCTAAGGGTAAAGTTTCTCAGTCAAGCAAATGCCCTGAATGGGAGCACAACTGGTACCCACTTACCCTCTGACCACAGCTCACATGGACCCAAATTCACACCAGAATTGTATCTTCCATCACTAGTTCCAATTTTCTCTCTAAGCAACAAAACTGGAGAACCCCATTCAGGTGTGGAACTGTACCAGGACCCACATCCACAGCCTCCAAACTGCTTTTTCTTCCATGCTGGCAGAAACCAGCTATGTCTAGCTCCCATGGTGACAACAGGAGTCCTGCTCATGAACATCACAAGCTCAGGCAGGCTAGCAGGTAGAGGTGCCCCTCAAGGCAGCAAGCCTACCTTTGCAGACAGTACCATTTCCCACGTAGCCTGGCTGACAGGTACAGCTGTGTCCCTGGACTGTGTTGGTACAGATGGCATTTTTGTCACAGTTGTGTTGTCCGCTGCCACAATCATCATGCTCTGCAGGGTGGGAGAGGAGGAGAAGAGATGCCATTACAAAAGAAGGAACAGCTAGACTGGATGAGTGCTCTGGAACTCACCAAGAATGGTACTGACTAGCCAGGCTTGGTGAATCATGCCTTTGATTCTAGCATTTGGGATGGGTCTGAGGCAAGAGGATATCACGGTTGAGACAAACCTGGAATACAAAAGAACTTCCTGTTTATATCCACTGTATTTGTCGTAAAGAAACCATGGAACCTATACTATGTTAATATTTGAGTCTTAGAGGATGATCCTCAATCACAGTGTTGGTGAATTTCTTTTGTGACCAACTCTCATGATTCTAAACATCCTGGACACATAATAGCAAGCTCCAATGGCACTCCTTGACCCAGATCATGGCAACCAAAGTTCTCTTCAAAGACAAACAAAGACACGGCACAGCCACTCCTGGAAAAACAGTGTGTTAGTGCAGCATGTGGCAACTGTATAACAATATAAACGGATTGAAAACTCTGAGTGTTTTATGCTGATCAGACACCAATATGTAGCTAACAGGAACATAGGAGAGAAGTGAAACTCTTTTAAGTACGTGACTATATTTCATCCATCGGATACATCTAAAGCAAAGGATGCTCTGTTCATAATGGTGTTGTGATAACAGGCATAATTCTGAATGATTTGGACAAACCAGTATGTGTTGTCATGCTAATAGGTACACATACAACAAGAATGAGAATTCATGACAAAGAAGTCATTGCATCTACGGGAGAGAAGATACTTTATACAAGAATATATTCACTTTTCTTTCGAGAGCAAGATGGTTTTCTTAGCCAGAGTTGCCTACAAAGAATACTCAAAACAAAAGAATAGTGTGTGTGTGTGTGTGTGTGTGTGTGTGTGTGTGTGTGTGTGTGTTGGGGGGTGTGGTTATGAAACATTCCCAAGTCAGGTCCACCTTTGACTATCTGCTCAAGTCACTTAGCACCCTAGAGGACAATTCTCTTAGGCAATGACCTGGCGCCATTGCTGTCTTGGCAATACAACTTCATTCTCGTAGTTCAGTATTTATTTAGCATTCTCTTGAATTTTTTCATGTTGTTTTCCTGACTCAAAATACTCCCTACTCCATATGGTTAGAATAAATATAGCCCTGCCTAGCTTTAAATGCCAGTTCCAAAGCCATGCTAAAACAACCTTTCCAAATCCGTTCTCTTAGACCACATGAATTTTACCCATCATAGTGTGTAGTTTATTGCTTTACCCCACTGTGAAAACAACCCTGCAATACTGCATTGTGATATTTTCATCCTTTGTCATCAATGCCAATTAACTTTGAAGAAACTCATATCATATTTGAGGAACACTTTGAAGTCTGCACTTTAGCAACATTTTAGATAATAGTATTGAACCAAGAGAATGCTATACATTGAAATACATTTTATGGTGTTCAACTATTTAACTCACCCAACAACATGAGAAGTTTCTCATTTTATAATGAAGGAAGTAGGAAAAAAGACAATTTAAACAACTTGTCCAGCATCAAAATATGGCTGAGTAGGGGGTCTCAGATTTGAGAACATTCGTACCAGAAGAACCATTGCAGCAATGAACAGGGGTTGGAAGCTACCTGGTTGCATTCAGAGCAAATCCATGACAAATAGAAGTGTCCTCATCATGCCAATGATGAAACAAGTGTCTTCTATATGGCTCCTGGATTCCCACGGATCTCCTCATACTTCCTGAAAGTCTGGTTCTAACCCAGAGGATAAAGCTTATGAAGCTACCATATCTCATTATCGGTAGCCTTGCCAAGTCTACAAAGTAACTGGATCTTTAAAAGTGTACCTGTCAGAGAGGAACAAGCAATACACCATTTCCTTCCAAAACTATCAAATTGTTTTTCCAGATGCTTCAAACAATGCCAAAAGATATGTAAGGACTTAAGAAAGGTAGCAGGATATGCGGGTGAAGAAAACAGAATCCAGAGCCAGACACCCCCAGACTGAAGATTCTGGGTTTGATAGTTTCTAGCTATGTGCACTATCATAAATTGCTCAGTCTCTATGTGTTGAATTTACTAATAGTAAAATGTGAGTCAGCAGGACCTACCTCCTGAGATCATGGTGAAAGTCAGTTAATGAAGGTGGGAGACAGCACACTGCCGCTAGTAAATGCTCCAAGAATAAGTTACTTTACTTCACTGTCACCATATTACCATAACTACTATTTCTACTATCGCTCATAGTACCTCAACTACTTTTGGACTTACATATTAGATGGCAGTCAAAATTAATAAAATGTTTTCTTTTCCTTAGCAGTCATGGGCTGGAAGACTCAAGCAAAGTGCTCACTGTCAAATGTTAGCAGAAGAAATAGGCAGGGAGTCATTATTGGCCTTTTGATAACTTCTTTTATCATAATGCTTTATAATAATTTATCCCTGCATCGTGTGGAATTCTCTTCTGCAGAACCCCCAAGATAACCCCACTGTCCCATTTCTACCTCTGCAGGGCTCCCGTACCACTGACCCTCTCAAGTAAGCCTGAACCACACCTCCCTGATCACTCTGCTCCCTCCCTACCCCTGCCAATTCATTCTTCACGGGACAAGTATGAAAATCTTCTGGGGAATAAAATCCGATTCTCCTGCCATTCCTAGTCAGAGACAAACAAAAGGCGACCACCTCCTCACTGTTACTAAGCAAACGTTTTGTTTTAAACCATCAGACACAGCATGATGTTGTTTCTGTTCCTTTCCAACCCAAACTGCTTTGTCTCCTCTTTCAAGAGGTCCTCATTGCTTCTTCTATAGGCACTTTCCTCTTCTACCTACATCATAGTATTTTCTTGTCCTTGAGATCTCAATTAAACCTTTACCTTATTTCAAGAAGAAAACCAGATTCCCTGATCTGGAGCCATTTTCCCTGGAACATTTGCACATCACTTTTCTAACTTCATGGGTTAATCACACTAATATTTCTACATTCATTAATGTATGATGAATGTCTTCCTTCTCTGCTAGAGCACAAATCTCTTGAGGATAGGAATTATATCTTCCTGTCTTGCATTCTCCCCAGCCTCTGGCAGAACTTCTGAAATTTAAGTGCTAATACATAGATGAGGGTAGGGGCAAGGGAGGGAGGGAAGGAGGATAAAAGGAGGAAAGATAACAGCTGCAGAGGGGTCAAGGAGGATTAAGACAAGAAAGTGTTATTGACCTGGTTGAGGAGATTTGAGAGGAGCAAAGCTAAGCAAAGTGATAGTAGCATGGCCTTGTGTTTGTGCCTCACTGTGACTGTGAGGCAGGCCAAGAAGAAATAGAGTAAAAATGCTGTTGAAGACAGACTCCACAAATTGAAGTATTTTTCAGCCATGTATCTGTGAAAAGGTTTAAATCTAGATTATGTAAATAACTTTTTACAATGCAACACTAAAACATTGATCACGTTATAAAGGGGCACAAAATATTCAGTGGCAATTTCCTTGAAGAAGATAGACAGATAGCAAATAAATACAAGAAGAAATGTGTATATGTTAGGAAATTTTTAAGACAAAACTGGAAAGTTATCTCAAACCCATTAGAATAACCTGGATTGCAAAGACAGAAAATAATAAACTGGCAAACTATGTAAAGAAATTGGATCACTTGTGCATAGCTAGTAGCTGTATAGAATATTTTGGCCACTTTGGAGATTAATTTAGCAATTCATCAAACTATGAAGCAAAAGCTTATCATAATGACCCCAGAAATATATCCAAGAGAAAAGAAAATCTATGTCCACACATAGACTTGTATCCCAATGTTCATAACAGCTGAAAGGAGAAGCGGAGGCCCACTGATGAGTGTACAAAGGAAATGTAAAATTGTGACACAGTGGATTATCACGTGGTGATGATACCCAACACTAATGCCAAAATCCTTTTGTGAAATAAAAGGAGCCAACCATAAAGGAGCACATGTTTAGGGTTTCCGTTTTATATAAATATCCAGATTAGGTCAGTTTATGAAGGTAGAAAGTTGGGTTCATGGTTACCGATGACTAATTTTAGGTAGATGGGGGATGACTATTGATGTGAGCTTTTTCTCTTGCAGGTGATGGACATGGGAAATGATTTCGTGACTCTAGCAGGAGGTATCAGCAGGTCCGAGCGTTTGTCACTATGCCTGATATCTTGATTTTGATCCCTGAGACACACATGGTGAAAGAAGAGAATAGATTCCACTTGTCTGTGATCTGCCCTGCACACATACTGTGGTACACATGCTCCTCCCACACACAAAAGAAATAAAATATGACTATAGTAAGGAATGAATACCATACTCCATAAACCAAACATCATTTAATGCGTTAAAAAGATCACATGAAATGTTTTGTCCATGCATTCACAGGAATATAAAATCTCACTGGGGTGTAGACTTAAATGAAAGGACTTCGGAGGATAGAAATTCTTTATGCTGATTATCTTGCTAATGACCCAGATATATCCTGTTCTTTTCTAGTTGAAAATCTTGTCTATTGCATAGTGGCATACGAAATGAGTTATGCACAAAATAAACACTTCAATTAAAAGACATTCCCTAGTTTCTTAGATACAAATTCTGAAATTCTAAGACCTGGGCTTAAGGATGTAGGTTATTTATAACACAACGCAATTCTCTTTTCTTCAAGTAGCATTTTTCTATGTCAAAATAAAAGCAGCTCTAGGATCACTATGTGGAAGGATGGAAGACTAAATCATGTTCATTACTGTATGCCTTTTATCCATCAGGGTCCCAGCAGAGTTCCAGGAATCATAGACAAAGGCTCTTGGGACAGCTATCCATGCCTCGCAGCAGGTATTGGCCTAGCCAGAAAAAGGTCTTGGGGGCTAAAATCCTACTGACTCCCTGCTGAAGTCAGGTGCTAAAATCTAAGCCAATTCTCCATGGAGTACAGGTCTCCCTGCTTGGGGGCACATACCAGCATAAGAACTATCAGGTCTGTTTTTATTTTTTATTTTCCCTCCCCTGAGACAAACTGCATTAACTTAAACCACTTCCAAAGCTACAAACATCCATCCAGGTTCCCATAGGAGAGGCCGTTCTGTGGCGGTGGTATAACTGCGCACTAGTAGAGCTGGCCTTGCAAACAAAGAAGTAGTCCTTACAGCTCTGAGTAAGGTGACAGCCAGGATGGCCATGGCATTAAGAGGCAATGGGGGAAGTGGGTAAAAAGACTTGCTCTCTTTCTTCCTAATTCCTCGAAAACTGGAAGAAGAAAAATGGAAACTAAAGGTGTTACCTTGTACTTTTGGCTTGGATAGATGGTATTATGTAATAAACATGGCAAATTGTATGCACTATAAAACCATACTTGTGCATGACACTACAGCATATGTACAGAAACCCTATAACACTCTATGTCAAACCATTAACAGTGATTTGTCATTTATCTGGGCAGAGGATAAATGGGAAAAAACTTATACTATTTCTTATTCACTTCAGGTTTTTGAAATTTTACAACTAGCATGTATATTTTATTGCGAAATAAAAGACTGTGGGGGTTTTGAAGCTGGAAGAAGAACCAAAATGAATTTCAGACACATCCAAAGATTCTCTGTGAAGAGGAAATGCTTTGGGGACTGGCAAAGGTGGATGAGAAAGTCCACGTAGTCACCTGCAGAATCTTTAACAAATGGTACTCCCATTTGCATATAAAATGTAGTCAGTACCAAGAGAAAGAATTAGTCTTCATTTCCTCAGATTCAAACATTATTCCACAAGACAGATGTTTGAGAGACATTTATTTAATGACTACTCATAAAGTCTACAACGTATACAGTATTGTTAATGGAACAAAGTAGGCACTTTTTTTTCTTTCTTTTTATTTATTTATTTATTTATTATTTTCTTTATTTACATTTCAAATGCTATCCCGAAAGTTCCCTATACCCCACCCCTGCCCCTGCTCCCCTACCCACCCACTCCCACTACTTGGCAGAAGCCATCAACACTGTCACCATCATTAGTGTCAGCATTGCCATCTTCATGACCACTATCTTGACCACTACCGTCACTCTGTCACCACAAGCATTCTTACTACACCAACACTACTACCATCACACTATCACCATCACCACAATGCACTTCTGACCACCATTACCTTCACCACCACCATCATCACCACTACCACCACAGCCACCTCAATTTTCACCACCATCATCACAACTTCACCACCTCTCATCACCACCACCATCATCATCACCATCATAATTACCAGTACCACCATTAGCAGCACCAGCAACATCAGCATTTAGGTCATTTCCCTACTCCCCAGGAATCCATGCCCAATAATTCCAGGAATGTTTTACTAATTATTTGTGTTTCCTCTATATTCCTGAGTTTCTAGATCTCCTAAAAATCTGGAAAGCCAAAAGGCCTTAATTCCAAATCAAATCTATCTTTCTATAAAATTCACTTGCTTCACGGTATTTCAGTCCCTTTGTTGTTGCCCTGAAATGTGAGCAATAAGATCAGTTCAAAGAGATGTTAGGAGAATTAGCAGAGAAGGTATGCAAAAAGGAAAAACTTTCTAGACACAACAGGGTTGATGCACATAGGAACTCATAAAGATTTTAATAGCGTGCACAAAACCTGCAGAAGCACAAGCGAGACAAACCCCTAGCACAGGGAAGAAAGAGAAAGCAGATGCAAAGACCCCATACCTAGCCAAGAAGATATTTGCAATTCATAGCTTCTGGGAGAGGAGAAATCAGTTTTTCTCTAAAGGACTGTCACTTGGTCTATCCAGGGCAAACATCATGTTCAGGAATATTTTGCCAACACAAAAAAGAATCTGTTTTTTTTTTCTTTTAGGCTTAGATTTTGACTAAGAGAGAGAGAGAAAAAAAAAAACAGAAAACTGGTTGGGTAGGGAGGAGGTAGAGCATCTAGGAAGAACTGGAGAAGGGGAAAGAATATGAACAAAATACATTGTTTTAAAAATTAAATAACTAGATAGATAGATAGATAGATAGATAGATGATAGATAGATAGATAGATAGATAGATAGATAGATAGATAGATAGATAGATAGATAGATAGATAAGAGCATAAGAAGCACTAAGCAGCTAAGCAGCTCCCTAGCCAAGTAATACAGATTCGGGAATCATTAGCCACTGTACCACTGGGATAATTTAGAAATGCACCATTAAACTATGAAATTAATGAATAACTGATATCTGTGCCTGGGCTGTTGGGCTGCACTTAAAACATCCAGTCCAACAGGGATACTCACAACTAACACAAAAGAAAGACACGAAGTGGCTTGTTTGACTTTGGTTTCTTTTAATGGTCACATGTCATGCGATCCCCAAAGTGACCCTTTCCCTGAGCACTTTTATCTGTCTGCTGTGAAGAAAGAGGCTTCTGATGTCTCCCTTTGGTTCCACAGCTACCTAGAGAAACTGGAAAGAAACTCTGAAAATAAAACATGGCAAGAAAAATAATGCGGGGTTAATGGCTTTTGCTTTTCTTTTTCTTTATCACAAACGTTTGCTTCCAGTTCAGGAAGTGTGCCTGAGTGGATTGTTCTTTCTCTTTCGGCAAAATAAAAGTGATGGAGCAGAAACTACTTTCTTCCTCCATTGTGGGTGACCACGAAGCTACCCAGAAGCTCTGGAACACCAGACCTGTGAAATTCCTATGGAAAATGAAATAAAATTGAAGGCTTGCAAGAGCTCAAGAACATGCCATCGGCATGACCACAGTTCTCAGCGCATCCTTTTTTCCAGATGAATCCTTCAACCATATCTAAGCTTAACAGACTGAATGTTCTCTAACATTTTCTGTAGCCAGGAACCTCAGAAGGTGCTCCTATTGGGGAAATGGATATCTAAAGGCAATTTGCAAAGAGTTCTTCAGGATTAGAGTAGACCACAAACAAAATACAAATATCCTTATCAGAAGAAATGACATGCACATACATAGAATAAAAAAGATCAACCAAAGACATGGGCAAATACTAGACACTTGACTTCTAAGTCAAGGAACTCCAGGAGCCTTGGAAGCCAAGAGCCCTGGACACTGGGAAACTAGACAACTAGAAAAGGCAAAAATGATTCTTCAATGGAGTCTTGGGAAATTTTGTTTATTCCTTTAGCTCCAAAATCTATGAGAGATAGGGAGAAAAAAATATATTGGAAAGCTGTTAGAAGCCATCTAGTGTGTGCAGTGTGTTTAGCAGGATCAGGAAGCCAGTGAAGTCATTGTAATTGAAAAATCTCTGTGTAATTCCTACAACAAAATGTCCTGAGAGACCAGTGAAGAGTGAAGCTCAGTGGGCTTCAGTGCTTGCTGGAGAGACCACAAAACAGTGGGGAATACTTGTGGGTATACATGTCCACAGTGTTTGAAGAAGAGAAAGAAAATGGTGTTACCTATGTTCATAGCAGCCTTATTTATAATAGCCAGAAGCTAGAAAGAACCCAGATGTCCCTCAATAGAGGAATGGATACAGAAAACTGCTTGTGGACGTTGTACATCGTGGTGCGGAGCCTAGTGCGCACCACGATGTACAACGTCCACAAGGCTGCAACCCTGTAGGTGCAACAACAATATGAGCTAACCAGTACCCCCTGAGCTCGAGTCTCTAGCTGCATATGTAGCAGAAGATGGCCTAATCAGCCATCATTGGGAAGAGAGGCCCCTTGGTCTTGNAAACTTTATATGACCCAGCACAGGGGAAGGCCAGGGCCAAGTAGTGGGAGTGGGTGGGTAGGGGAGCAGGGGTGGGGGTGGGGTATAGGGAACTTTTGGGATAGCCTTTGAAATGTAAATAAAGAAAAAATAATAAATTTAAAAAAAAAAAAAAAGAAAATGGTGTTACAGGCAGACACACTGAGCCTCACCCACAGCCCCATGTGAAGCAGCTCTGGGCTATGGGGAAATCTCTTGCTCCCCAAGTCTATTTCCTTCTATGTAAACTAAATAAATTGAAAATAGAATTACAGAAAAAAAAAAAACACACTTAGAGTCATTCCTTCTGTGTTTAACATATCTCTTCACGTCTGCTTACTTCATCCTCCAACTCCACTGTACTTACTTGAATAGTGTCCTCCCAGATTGCTGTCATTTTCCTTACTGAGTATCATGAGAATTAAGAAAAGAATACCTAGGGAGCATTGGTCAGAGTTTAACACCCAGGACATTCCTGATTCTTGTCATGTTAGGTACCCTTTATCTAACATTTAGACTCAAACTACAAAACCCAGAAAAAGAGAAAACATCAGGCTAACCAAACACCAAAGGATATATGTCACCTTAGAAATGAAATTGATGGAAAGCTTAAAGGAATCCATCTTTGGTACCCACATCTCAACAGTTTTTATCATGATAGTGAAAAGAAAGTCCCATGGGAGCTGAAGTCTAGTTCAATGGAAGAATATTTCTCTTCCTTGGATACTCAAGTTCTGAGTTCATCACCCAGTACTCTAAATAAGTACAGTTTCTGCAGCATGCTAAAGCACTGGTTTCTCTTAATCAGATAGGCTAGGGTAATCTTCTTAATTCATTACACCTAAACTATAATCCTTTTCCATATTTTTGACCAGCAGAGTCTACCAGAGGCCCAGAGGTCTATAAGTATACTAAAATGATTACCTCCATTGAAGAATGAGGACGAGGAGAAGAAGGACGGGGAAGAATATGGAAAGGGAGGAAGGGGAGACTGGGGAGTTGGGAGAGAGTGGTAGTGAGAAAAAAGAACAAGGAGGAAGAGGTGGGGTTGCGTGGGAAATGAGAAGGGAGTAAGCCATTATGCTATATTTTTGGTCTTTTTCTTTTGTGGGTTGCCAAGTTTGACTTCAAAAAACACAAGGGAAAAGAACAGACAAAAAATAAACAAATTTCAACACTGTATCAAGCACAGGGAATATGGTAAGTATGGATAGACACAGAGCCTGACTTCATGGATTCTACAATCCAAAGACACAAAGACCATTTTTATCACAAGTGATAGAGGCTAAGCAAAGAGTCAAGCAGGATGCCACAGGAACACACAGAAGGGGACCAGAATCCAGGGCTCTGAGAAGTTTACTAAGACAAGTGACATTTAATTAAAAAACTTGCAATGAAAGTAGAAATGTGAAAGTAAGTTAGTCACCGCCTGGATGTACACACAACGTGACCACATGGTGCATCTGGCTCCCCTCAGTGATTCAGCTCTTGTTGCTCACTGGCATTTTCCTGTGTTAGGGGAAGGATAGGTTTTCCAAATTTGACTTCATTTTGCTTCCCACATGCTGATCCTCAATGTAATTTCATCCACCTCTCTCCAAAGGTCTAATCTAATCATAATCCCTTTGATTCAAGGCAAGTTTTAGATATCTATAACTAATAAAACATAGCATCAACCGTGCTACTTCTAAGGCTTCTGAGAAACTGATTAGCTTCTGGAATAACCCATGTGTGTAGATTTCACATCCTGGTATGATGTCTCAAAACCCAACTACCATGATGTCAGAAACTAAGAACACAGAGATGTGATCAATGGAACATGTCAGTCAATGTGCCCATATGAACCCAGCCTTCAAGGCATAAAAAAAAAAAATCTTGACAGCTGAAGGAAGAAGCCTTCAGTGGACTCTGCCTCCAAGTTTTGCTAGCCCTTGCTGCTCTCTTGAAGCCTTCTTGATTGAGGACCAAATATTAAGGAGAAACAAGGAGAGAAAGAAGATATGTGAAGAAAAATGGATAGAGGGGGAGAAAAATAAGAGAGATAGAGAGGGAGGGAGGGAAGGAGGGACAGAGGGACAGAGGGACAGAGGGACAGAGGGACAGAGGGACAGAGGGAGAGGGAGGGAGAGAGAAAGTAGGGAATGGGAGGAAGAGAATGAAGGGAGGCAAGAAGGATGGAAAACTAGATCCTGAACACAAAACCTGTGGTCAAGTTCATAGCTCAACTGTATGATGTCTGAACAGCCACGTTAGTTCTTACCTTTCACAGCAACTGTCACAGGACTGAATGGGATTTTATGAAGTGTCAGGATGGACACTATACTCTTCAACATTTGCTTCTAATGCACTTGCATGGGGTACTAATGAGTTAAACATCTTGCTGTTGTAAAAAGAGTTCTTATTTTAACAGAAAAAGCAAATGCTAGGTCAGTAGGCACCATGTCTGATTTAAAAGTAATATTTAATCTCAAGAGAAATGAGACAGAGCTAGGAAATGAAGGTATGAGATGATCATAAAGGAATGGCAGGCATCCTATTCTCGGCATCCCTATGACTGTTCTTCTTTGTAAAAACCCTAGCACGAAGACAAAAATCCATGTGCAGAAAAACATTTGACTGGAACAAAGTCCCTGAAAAGTGAGCCCACTGAGGCTTGGATCAGGCTATACTTTTGTCCCCAATCCAAGTTTTATACGTACTCTATCCAACAGGGCAATGACTAACCACAAGTGGCTATTAAGCCTTCAAGTATGATAAGCATGGGCTGTAATGTGCTGCCATTAGAATATATTCCCTGGATTTCAAAGGCACTCCAAGAAAGAAGAATAAGATACTTCATTAATGATTGTATAGTAGTTATATATTGAAATATTTTGAACATTCTATATTCAATAAAAAATATTTTAAATTTTATTTCACCTGTCTCATTTTACTTCCTCAACAAGGATACTTAAAAATTTTTAAGTATATATTTGATGATACACACACACACACACACACTACTCACACAAAGGCAGTATTTAGTAAGCATGAAGAAAAGGGAACATTTTGAGATTTTGAATATTTAATCTTAAATGGGATTTATTTCGAAAGTCAGGTATTCACTGTGTGATACTGGTTGCCTAGAGTATTGTTTTAAAAGATTGAACACCAAACACCAGCTGAGGAAAAAAGCTGCTTTCCTCAGTTAATTTTAAATATTTGGCATGGATACCAGAGGAGAGTACACCATGTGTTGATTATCCTCCGGCCACCTGCAGTGAACAGGCATTCCTGCTGGAGACCTGAGCTGGGAACAGGAACTCCTGCTGGAAGGTGGTCTTCCAAGGGATGCTAGCTGCCAGCATGGACCTTAACAATAATCCTAGACTTGGGGCTATGTCATCCACCTTCTAGATGTGGAATGCGCCCTCAGCCTCCTTTCTCACCTTTAGGAGCTAATCTAGATGGTATTTCTCAAGTGTTGACATGTATCTGAATTGTTTGGAGGGCTTAAGGAAAGGCAGATTATTAGGTGCTGCCTGTGTAAAGTTTCTGTGTATAGGTAAACTGGTTTGGGGCCGGAGGATCCAGATGCCAACAAGTTACCAGGTGGTGCTGTTAAATTTGGTTTATGAATTTATAAAATTTACCTTGAGCCAGCTCCCTGATCTTGCCCATGCATTTAATAATCTAGGCAGTTTAAAAAGAAGCCAGTGTATATAGCTGAGCACAAAACCAAACCACCCAACTAGTAATTTCAATGTGTGGGTCCAGACACAAGCAGCTAGTAAGTACCAGTTTATTTGGACTTCCTGTTAACCCTTCTTTCTAGATGGTGCAAAGGACAAGGTGGAGGTGGAATGAGAACAACCAAACCTACACCCATCAAGAATCCTCATCTGGATCCACAGTGTACCAGAACCAGGCCTCGGCTGAAGTCTAGCCCATCAATTGATGGGTAGGAATTAGAATGGGGCACTATGTGTGAGGCCACAAGCTGGTAGCACAGCAGAAGCCTGAGTTCCCAGAAATGCAATCCAGCCAAAGGCAAGACAGAAATTTACAGGGCAATTCTTTAAACAATATTTTAATGGTAACTAAAGGTCATTACTATACTTATTCCCTGTCACTGGCCTCATAACCACTATTGCAATGTGGAGGACACTGTCATTATTACCATCAACTGGCTCCATACAGATTAAATTTGATAGAATAGAGTAATCAGTATTCCCAAGGGTCCCCACACAGAAAGCCCATGCAACTAGCATCTAATCATAGAATATTTACAAAACTCAGAATTTCTGGTATAAATATCATGAGGTGGTTTTTCCCTCCATGAAAGTGGGACAAATCTTCAGACTCTGAAATCTGATATCGACTTCTTCCGCAGCACCTGAAGTGAAGCCTGCAGACAGTCTTTAAAACATGTCCTTTATCTCCATCACTCAGAAGAGAGAGAAAGCTCTGAAACATCAAATGAAATGACTTATCCATGCAATTTTCTGGTGCTTGGTAACTTTGCAGAAACACAACTCAAAATTTCCCAGCATCTACCTGTCAGAAAGTTCTCAAGTCTCTACATTTACTTTAGATTTACTTACAGAATTATTTTTGCTTCTAAGAAACAGTATCCCTCTTTTTAAATGATTTTTTTTATTGTTTGTGGGCTACGGGAATGATGCTGACTGCCTCTGAAATACAAATTAATTTTCAAATATTTATAAATTTTATTCCACAAGATGTCTGCAACAAGATGCCTCCTGTTACCCCATTTCCTCTGCAGGATATATGCAGACAGTCCTTGCAAAAGCATCCTCCTTCCACCCATTTTCTGTGGGTTGTCAGACAATACTCTCATTCTCTGCTTCTGACTGATCTGTACTGATTTGATCAAAGCTGCCAACCTTTCAAATGCAGCTTCCGAGTTCCATTCCAATACTTGACATGAACCCTATTCTTGAATATGTAAATCGACTCTTTACAGCATTGCAAACTCTTCCATTTAGTGACCTGATCGAAATGTTGGATTTTGACATATTAGCCATATGACAGCCTTCCCTGATCTTTATGCTTATAAGAGAAGGCTCACCAAGAAATGAATAGCCAGCATTTGTGTTACAAACATATCACTGTTAACCATGTACATGGTATAAGTGGTTTTCATTCATCAGGAACCAATAATGTATAAGCAATGAGTAAATCTTACTAAAATCTGATTATTAAAACTTTCAGATACCACCCATGACAAAGTATTATTTATATATATATATATATATATATATATATATATATATATATAGTATTATATATATAAAGTATTTCATATATATGTATATATATATATATACATATAAAGTTCACTCCAATATAAAATCAAACCATCTCGAATGTTTGACTTGATGTGACTTCTACTGACAAGATTACATATTTATGCATAAAAGTGTGGCCACACATCCCTGGGCATTTTGTTGAGTTTAACTTTCTCTTATGCTTCAGGATGGAATACAAATAAAAGTCTTCATAAAATCTCCACAGGAAACACTGATTAGAAAATAATAGCACTACAGCATGTGCTCCTTAACTGTGCCCAGGAGTCAACTGGAAAATAGGAACATGAAATAAGCTGTCTGTAACAGTGTTTATTGCTGGTTTTGAAAAGAGGAGTAAGCAATTATATTGAAGCCTAATGTTTAGTTCTCAGTATGCACACACACACACACACACACACACACACACAGAGAGAGAGAGAGAGAGAGAGAGAGAGAGAGAGAGAGCATGAGAGCATGCTATTGACCCAAAATAGAATCTTTTTAAAAAGCAAACTAGGCATTAAATCATAATTTTGTTTGCTTAAACTTACTGACTTAAATGTGTATCTAATCAAAATTCAAGATAAATATTTGTGATTTGCTTAATTATTGGCACACACTCCAATGAGAACTTTGCCATCCCAACTACAAATGAACAATATACCTTCGAAAGGTACCAAAACACACTATGAAGTGAGATAATTATCCTGACCACACATGTAATCTCAGCTGAATTGAGTAAATATCATGTTTGCATTCAAATGTTTTACACAAAGGTTGTCATTAAATAATGATAACTCATATCTCTGAGGTTTTGGATAAGAATATTAATTATCATTCTATAAATGGAATATGTAAATTCTATAAAAACAAGGTCTCTTAAAAGAGAAAAAAAACATGTCACTTGGGACCAATACTATTGATTATCTTAGTGCTGGTTTCTATAATGGAATGATGATGTGCTATAGTTTCTCCTTTTTGTGTGCTTCATATAGGTATTGTAATAAGTTCATTTGGTATATAGACTAATTCATAATGAGACATTACATCTGACAATATTTTAGTTAATGTCACACCAATATCAGCCCTTCCAAAGATGAAGGAATACTGCAGAAAAGAGACCCTAAGCATGTAAGAGCTAGATGGAGTGAAGAGGCCACAACATGCTGCCTTTAGTGCATGGCAAAGCCATGATCCTCACCTACTCACAGGAGCTGTCATTCCCCACATGGGGCCCGAACAAGACTGAGCCTGGCATCAGGTAGAAGGGGGAGAGGCCATGAGACCCTGCTTCACAGGGAAAGCCAATGGCAGTGAAGAGTCCCTGAGTGAGTAGCAGTCACTGCTGTTGATGATGTAGCCACTGCTGAGTTCCTCATGCCCCAGGACATAGCTCCCCACTCAGGACCACATGGGAGGCCCCAATGCAACCCAGTGCAAACTAAGGACAAGGAAGTATGGGGAGTAATGTGACAAATTTGACCAGAATGAACTGGTAATGTGCACTAAATATCAAACAGTAAATGGCTTTTTTTTAAAAAAGCTAAGCTGATTTCATTTGTTTCTTAAGTTGAGTTTATAAGAAAGCCAGGAAGTTGACTTTAATAGTTGTAATACACACATGAAGAGTTTGGCCCATGGTGTGACAATGTTAAGGAGTGGACTGGAAATCTTTGAGCTCAAAGTGAAGTTCCTCAGACAGTGCTGATGAAGTAGTTGGAGTGTCATGATCTGCATCCTGGAACAAAATCAAGTCTCAAACTATCTATGGCCACCAGGGCTCTGTCTTGGTATCTGAAATATCTACCATACTCTTGAAGGTATACATGACAATATTCCTTATTCTACACCCCCTCTAAACACTAAATAAACCTGTGATTGCATGAAAGTATTTATGCCCTGTGAGTTTTGATTGATGATATAATTGCCGATTAAGGCAGACTATTCATTTCAATCCATGAGCTGCTTTCCATTGTCCACACAGAGTCATAATCCCTTCGGTGTCAATACTGCCAAGCAGAACAAATAAGTACCCAAACTCAACTCAACAAAGAAAGTCTTTTCTCTGGTTACTACATCTCTGGGCAGTTCATGAAATGCCAGTTGCCTCTACCTACAACAAAGCCACCAAATCCTAAATAGACAGAGCACGTGGCTGTTTAGGTCTGATCAGGAGAGATGCACTCCAAGGCTCAGAGCAAAGAGATTAAAAAAGATCAAGACATGTCAAGGAATTTGCACTCAGCAGGCTTAAAGATGATTCAAGTGAATCACCTCCTCCAGCTACCGGAGTCAACATTCGCACGATCACACACAACAGTAGCTAACTGCGCAAGCTGGTTGACCACATATAATGGGGAGTTTGTTTATGGCAGACTGGCCATCTTTCTGCTACAACTGAGCGTGTGATGTATGCCGCACGAGCGAAAATAGAGAACAGTAAATTTGAGATGCTTCATCATTGCTCGACTTAACAGGTCGTGATAAAATAAATAAGCCTAAGAACAAGCCATCAGAACGGTGTTTTTTTGTTTTTTGTTTTTGTTCTTTTTTTTCCAACTTTTAGCAGCAATTTGGCAACTTTAAGGGAAGTTAAAGATGTACAGGCAGGAGAGATTTTACCAGGACATTAATTCCAGTATTATTTTTCCATTGTAAAAGCTAGTCAGCAAGAAAAGGGCTAAGTGAGATGTGGAGAGTTCACACAATTGATTAACATATAGTGATTAAGATGAATGAGGTAGGACATATGTACACCTGGATAAACACCAAAACTCCATTGGGAAGGGCTGGCAAGTGGGCTCAGTCTCTAAAGACCTTGACATACAAGCACAGTTACTTCAGTTTGAATCCTAGCTCTCCCCCCTGTGCCGTCGCCCCCCCCCCCAATAAAAACCTGGCATGGCAGTGTGTGCCTGTAATCCTAGCAGTAGTGGGGCAGAGAAAGGAGAGTCCCTGATGATCCTTCGTGAGAAATCCTGTCTCAAAAAGAAAGGTTGGTAGTGACTGAGGCTCAAAACCTGAGGTTGACCTGTGACCAGAGCATGTATGTCTGCATAAACACAAACTAGAACACATGAATACGCATGTACAATTAACTCTGTGTGTATACACAACCATAAAACCACACAGACACACACACACACAAACTTACACATGCTCAGTAATAAAGGCAAGCATCGGTTTAATGTATACAATATGGTGTTATTACATTTAGGAAAATAAAACATTTTAAGCACAATATATCATCTGCAGGCATGTAAACATGTAATAACACTATGCCGACATACACGGAAGTGATAAGCTACAGGTACAAGTAAAAGATTAATTATGAGAGGAAAGAATGAAATCCAAGAGTGACAACCTGATGGTTGGTTGACCTTGACTGTCAGTCTGACTGGATTGCAAAGATCAGAGATAATAAAAGTCCATGACCAGTGCTCAGTCAGTGAGGTACTTCCAGAGAGAATTAGCTAAGATAGGAGAGACCTAGACTGAAAGTGGGCTACCCCATCCGATCAGCTGGAGACCAGGATGGCATAAAAGGAATAATGGATGAAGGCAGCTACTGTGGCCATTTCCTCTCTGCCTTCTTCCCCTGATGGTGTGGAAACTCTGAACCTGAGTCAATATGAATCCCTCCTCCCTTAAACTGCTCGTGTCAGGCATGTCTCCATAACGGTGGAGAGCTAACAGATAAGAGACTCTTTAATGCTACCTACAGGTTTTCTCAGAGAACACATACACATGGCAACACGTTAAATCAGGTAAACAATTGTTTATCCCTTTGCTCTTGGGTTTGCCTACATTATTACAATTATCTGTGGAACTATGAAAAGTGTTTTTACACCAGGCTTGGGATGTGCATCTGTGAAGGATTGATTATTGACTGGTCCAGCCACGGCTTTAAACACAAAATAAACAAACCAGCAGGGATTGTGCACACAGTGCCAGGAAGTATTATACTAGAAAGGGCTATAGAGGAAATGTACTCTCCTGCACCCCAGATCACACAGCAGAGTTGCAGCCCAGCTAAGCAGCACAGAGATTCTAGTCCAGGATCCCTCATCTGCATCTCTATTCTCCTGCCACTGTGCCTTCTAGTATCTTAAAAATCCCCCTCCCTGCTAGCTCTTGTTAAATGAAAATGAAGTTTCAAGGAGAGAGAAAAATCCCACTTTAACATTCCCTCAGTTGTGTAGAAAAGCCTTTGTAGCTGTAACCCCACTTTACTTGAAGAACAAGTAACAGAGAAACCAGAGCAGCAAAGCCTTCTGAAAGCCTTGGTGTGTCCAAGCTGGAAGGGAAATTGTCCACATATATACCCCATATGAGAGCAATATACATTTGCAGAGCCGTGGAGGCTGGGGCGCAGTTATTTTTAATGGAAATGATGGCCATCTGTCTCAGTCCTTAAATGCCAGCCTACATTCCAAGCAGGATATGGAGGAGGACCCCAGCCCCAGGCACAGTGAGGACGGAGGAGCCTGATCCTTCTTCCCTCAGTGACACTACTGCTAACTAGAAAAAGATCAAAGGCCAAAGCCAGCTCCACTCAGAAGTGTGCATTCCTGTGTTGTGGAAAGAACCTGGTAAGATGTCTAAGTTGATGTACTTTGTAAATCATAAAATATTCACTCATAATCCGTGTGTGTGTGTGTGTGTGTGTGTGTGTGTGTGTGTGTGTGTTAACATGGTGCTTCCAAAGTCATCATTGGAACCTTATGCCTTCACTCAGAGCTTCAGTTGTTTTTTCAACTGAAAAGTAGGCGTGGCTAGATAGCCAATCTTGAGCATTCTATGACTGAGGAAGGCCACCTTGGAAGGACAGGACAGACATAAGAAAGAAAGAAAGAAAGAAAGAAAGAAAGAAAGAAAGAAAGAAAGAAAGAAAGAAAGAAAGAAAGAAAGAAAGAAAGAAAGAAAGAAAGAAAGNAAAGAAAGAAAGAAAGAAAAAGAAAGAAAGAAAGAAAGAAAGAAAGAAAGAAAGAAAGAAAGAAAGAAAGAAAGAAAGAAAGAAAAAGAAAGAAAGAAAGAAAGAAAGAAAGACAGTGAGAAAAAGATCAGACCAGAAGCTGTGGCAAATAAACCAGTGACATTGTATGCTATGTGAAACTTTAAAATAAAAAAAAAAAATTGAAAGTATCCATCACTTAAGAGATTAGTCAATCTAGTCTGGCACAGGCCAGGACACTGGGCGCCCTAATCACAGGAAGTGTCATTTTGATTGCCTGTGATCTAAGTCCTGAACCACGCCAACCAACCTCCTTGGCAGAGCAGTTCTCTTACTATCGTCTTCAGGGAGAGGGGACAAATCAGGAACACTCCCAGCTTTCACTTCTGCTTTTGTTGTTTTGTTGTGTGGTGTGGGCAAGGTCTCACGTACCCCAGGATGGTTTCTGAACTACATATCTGAGGATGCCTCTCTCCCCTGCCGCTCTTCTCTTGGCTCCTGAGTGCAAGCGTTACAGACAAGACTTGGCACACTTGGTTAAATTATCTTATCTCCTTCCATCTTTTTCTTCGATGAGATTAGCTTTCCTCCTTTGAAGGCCAGCTCGAGGCACCCTCTGCTGCAGCCTCATCTCAGTCATCTCAACAGGACCCGGTGATTTCAATCACTTCACAACTCCTTGTCTCTCGGGTACCCGGGGAAGAGGAGATTACATTTTTGAATTTTATTCCTGCCACGTGCCAGATAGTCAGTCCTAACGAATGTAATTGCACGCATCACCCTCAACCCCAGTCTCCTTGGCATGGTTCCTCACTCCTGCCTCACTGGTGACACATCTGAGATGCAGCAATGTTACAGTGACTCTGCAGATGCCATGGGCCTGTTCAGAAGTGACCATCAAGTTAACCTATGTCAAACGCCCAAACCAAGGGCTGTCTTGCATGCAGACAATACATAAGTTCACTAAGATAAGTCCACTGGGGTAGAAATGCAGATATCTCTTTAGTTTTTCCTCCTATCCTAGGTGAGGTCAGATTTCTCCTATCTTTATTCCACCCTTTTGGTTCTTAAATGCTCCAAGGCTTGCATTGCTAGATGCCCAGCTGATATAAAAATAAAACTATTTTCTTTCAATAAGTATCATTCCTGTTGACAGTGGATAGCGGACATGAAAACAAATGTATTCTTCTTCCCCTGAAACCAAGTGCAGCACACTAGCACACAAAGTTGTCAAATCTAGTTGCCACAGCCCAATAAAGACTTAACAAGAATTGGAGATGATCCAGAAGTGATTAAAACTTTATAAGAGATAGAAAGGCCCATCTTAGAAGAACAAACCAGAGTCAATCAAGACCTATAAAGTTCACTGACACAGACTGAGAACTGTTGGATATGGGGTCTGTAAAACCATGCTGACAAGCCACATTTCCTGTATGGGTGGCATCTAGCACTATGTTCTCTCCTGGCTGGCACCTGGAGTTCTTGTGGTCTTTCCAAGGGTATATCCTGTGGAAAAGGGAATGTCCTGAACTATGCCACCACCACAGGACATCAGGGAAAGGGGCCTTCATTTTAATATCGTGGGGCCATGGGTGTGAGGGAAAGAGGGGAGTGGGAGAGAACCCACGTCCTGCCAGAGTTCCGGTGCTCTGGGCGGGCGAACGCAGGAGGACTGCACATGCTTTTCACAGGGTCCTGGGTGGGCATCTGGCTATGTTAAGCCACTGACTCCACAAGGCGGGTGGTGGACAAGGGGCAGCTCCAGGTACCAGGTTCTCAGCCTCTGGCATCCCACACTGGATATGGCAGAGTAGCTGAGAACAGAATAGGGGCCCCGGGGCAGGGGGAGAGGCAGCGCTGAATGGTTCCCACTAGGGTGAGAGTCCTTGGTCAGGTGCTGGAGCACAGGGTGGCCTTCTGGCAGGAGGTTAGACTTGGCTCATTAGGAGAAAGCCTATCCCATCATTTAAGCATGGCAGGCCTTCATGATCAGAGACAGTCTATGGTTTTAGAGCTTTATTGTAGAAAGTTAGGGAGAAAGGAGAGAAGGTAGAAAGAGTGGGGTCAACCATGGCCACGTGGAGAGAGGTGGGGGAGGGAAAAAGAGAAAGAGGGCTACAGAGTAAGAAAGGTAAAAGCTTAAAGAGAGCGAGGATGGGGCCAAGCAGGCCCTCTGACAGAGGGCTGCACTATCGGGCTGTTGCCAGGTAACTGTGGGGAGGAGCATTCCTGGTTATAGTCAGATAACTGTGGGGGTGGAGTCTAGCCAGAATATCAGAAGCTTGTCTGAGTGATTGACAGCCACAAACCTCCCCTGTGGGGGCTGTGAGGGCAGTAACTTAGATAGGAGCCGGGGGTCCAGGAGACATGATCGAACACTTTCTGTTCCACATAGGTGGAAATTACCACCCACCGGGTCCCACCCGGGTTCAAGACCTCAGCCCTACTGGGGACCAGGCTGTCTGTGAATAGCCTATTGCCCCACATAATATGCCAAGTAAAGCCATGTCAAATAACTTAAAGCCATGTTATGTGACATAAAGGCATGTCATGTGACTTAAGCTTAGCCTATCCTTTTTTATTATGCTAATTTATATATATATATATATATATATATATATATATATATATATATATAGTTATGCCATATATACTATATATCATTTGCTGTCTGTCCCCTATCTAACTTATTTTGCCCCTCACTCACTCTCAAATACACGGCCTTTTTAAAACTACTATTGTAACCAACACCCATATTTATATATAAATATGTAAATTGAATCCCACCTCAAAGGGTTGTTGTGGGACTCCAATATAAATACAATCTGCTAAAGCCATTTAGTGTGGCTTGACTCTGTATCTTTTTAGAGCTGACCACTTGGTACTGGATAACGAATTAGGGAGCTCATCCATGGGAAACACTAACTCTCTCAACAGTAATTAATTGCCTGGGGCCCCCATGAGGAGGTACAAACTGGGCTATACCTAGAGGTTGGGTATGGCACCAACCAGTTAAGGTTAGACAGACACAATGCTCCTCCTTTAACTTTGAGTCTTCAGAGCAGTAGGTCAGTGAGATTTATGTATCCAACCAACCAACCCCTGTGGACAGCATCTTCCCTCCTGTTCCTTGAAGTAACGATCCTTCTGTGTCCTAGTATCTCTATACAGCCCCCCATCCGGTCAATCAATTAATTATGATTTCATGAGAGCCTTGCAGGAAAATTCATTAGTCCTTTCAGATCCCTCCTTCCTTAGAAACCATCATGTTCATTAAATCCTGGGTAGGGTGTTAAAAATCAATAGGACTACAGTCAGCAAAGTGCAGGCAGACACCACAGGGGAAAGAACTAATCCTTGCTGGAAACACCACTAACAGCTTTATGCCTATTAACACATTTGAGCCTCACAAACAACCCTCTGAGATAAGACTTAATCTGAGCTTTAGGAAGAAGCCCAAACTAAGCGGTAAGGAGTGGGCATACAGAGAGTGAAATGCATGTTCCCAGGCAAATCATCAAGAATTCTGAGTTGAAGCAATATTTGGAATAATTATTTATAACTGTAGGAGGCTTCAAGAAAAGGGATATTCTTTATAACAGAACTGAATGACAAGTTCTAAGGGCAAATATATATGAAAGACTTTTTTCCCCACTCTTTCTCTCAGTGAAGAAAACATAGGCCAGATTAAACTAGATTAAAATCAGATAAATGCAAGTTTATTAGGCACTGCTGCTGGGTGAGTTCATTAGTACCAAAGAATGGGGCTGAGGAAGTCACATACCTGGGTTAGGGCAGAGATGTTTTATAGACTGCCGGCAAAGAGGGATGATGTCCCAGCCACAAGCTGGGTTTGTGCCCAAGTAAGGTTAAGAGCTGATTACTTAGGTAGGGATTTGGGTGGCTGGCAGCATCAGAGGTGGTTGTGACAGCTGTCAAGAAGGTGGAATTGGCCTCCTGGAGCCATTGCTTTGTTAAGAGTTTTTCGATGTGGGTGGGGGGAGGGAAAGGAGGGCAGATAGGGTTTCCTAGTTTGTGCAGACGCAAGCAGGAGCTCCAACTATAAGTTCTGACCTCATTGGGTATATGGGCACCCGTTCAGATCTGGCTCCTTCCTGTTGGCATGGGATGTCATGAGGATGGGGAGTTGGGAGTCGGTCAGCTGGTATTCAAAGAGAGTTATGGGTATGCAACCATTTGGTTAACTGCCACCCTAGAGACTTTGCAAAACTGCTCCTGGTGGAAGAGGAGAAGGCAAGGGGCTAGATGAAAAACAGACAAATGAGAATGAAGGGTCCCATAACAGGGTGAGCCAGGCATAAGGGAGAACTGCCATTAGATTAATGGAGAGGAAGAGAGTTGGCTTTGCCATCCAAAGTTCTCCTTTCAGTTTCTGGAGTGACTCCATCTAGGTCTCCACCAGGCTCCACTCGAATCAGAAACACGCTTTGCTCAGGTGCCACCCTTATCAGCTTCGAGGAGGTCAATGGATCTTTAGTTTTTGTAGGGCCACCGAAGCTTACGGAAATCTTTTTAAGTTGGCAAAGAGATAAATTTCAGACATGGTAGCATTATCATTGTTTGTCACCTCTACTGTGACCCATGTTGTAGAAAAGTCAATAGACTTATACCTTTGTGTCAAAGCAGGGATTTGGGAAATGATTTAGAGTTAAAAGCATGGACATTCTTTAATGTGGGCTCAGGAAATACAAACTTTCTGCGGAGCAGAAGGGGAAAAGCTTGATTGATCTTGATTTTTGAGTATCATTTTCACTACAGACTGTGAAGGAGGGGCTTCTTTCCTCTGTTCAGAACACTGGATTTATATAGATTAAGCATACATTTTTAAATGGAAAAAAAAAACATTTTAAGTATATACTTAGAAAACAAGCAGAGTAGATTTTAACTCTTGAATTTGTGATTATGATAATATTAACAAGTAATATGCCAGAGCTAGATTAAATAGCTTATGAGAACTCCACTGATTAATGTTAGAACTCTGGGTTTTTGAAACTTTAATACAACAGTAGAATAATGAGGGTTAGGAATCTGAAACATTTTTTTCTTTCTTTTATATATCTTAAATTACCTTTTTATTATTATTTAAGCCTTCACACATCCTTTAACCTTCACAACCTGCATTTACTAACCTTAAAACATCTTCTTCGGCCCTAAAACAGTTTTAGATCCTTTATAACTTAGGCTTTTATGTCTTTGAACCTTTACAAACTTTATATGGTTTGTGAGTTTTTGTTTTCTGAATCTAGTAACAAGGAAAACTGTAAGACAGACATGCAGCTTTAGGAGAGTGAGGTCTATGGCCTGTATTTTACACATGAAGAGACCTGAGAAGGCATCTGAAACCTTGCTTGTTGTTAAATTGAAAAATCTTTTATTAGCCTGGTCTTCAAACCCATCAGAGACCTGAGAAGGATAAGTTTTACTTGAATAAACAAGAACAAGCAGTTTCCAAATCTATTAAAAATGACAGACTTACAGGCTACCTAGACCGTCATCCTAGATTCCTCTGTGGTCGGTGGGGACATCAGTCTTCAGCCACCAGGCTCAGATGATCCAACAGACTTTCCTGTAGAGTCAGTACTTAGGGAAGACTGTCCTACCTCGTCTTGGCAAAGTGGGGCAATCAACTCTCCAGTGACCTGCTCAGCCACAATCTTGGCAGCATGCTGTCAGCAGTTGAGGTAAAAGGGCAGTTTATAGCCCAGGATCCAGCTTTGTCACATTTAAAGCAAACCCCAGGTGGAGAGTCCTCTGTGCCTGTCTTCTTTGGAGGAGATTAGGGGTGCTGCCAGGGGTCAATGTGTTCCTCTTGTCGTGTAAAGTGTTTTTTATTAAACATTTTAAATGCTGTATTCTGCATATCTCTGAAGTGTTTGAGGAGCATCTATCTATCTAAAATAAATCTAAACACACAAACTCTGTTTTTGGTTACTTACGTTTAATCTTGAAAATGTATACAGGAGTCTAAATAAGGCTTATTTCTGTAATTAATTATATTAGTTTTTAATAAGACAATAAGGATAGCTCTGAACACATTCAGTGATTTAATCATGTATAAGGCAACTGAATGTTAAGATGTACTTTTAATTATCTTTAACAGTTTATAATATGTTAATAAGATCATAGTCTCTTTATGATTAGGTTTAATTACAGACAGGACAGGAAAGAGTTAAGAAGCTGGGAAAATGGTAAGGTCCTTAGCTGAGAGAACTGTTAATACTATTGTACTGTAGCTTATGTGGTTATCAGTAGTGAGAATTTAGCTTTAGGAAGAAAGCAGTTGGGCTGAAAGGAAGGGAATATTTTGGAGCCTTGGCAGCAAGGAGGAGGTAGCATTCTTGGAATGGTACAGAAAGAACAAACCTGGGGACTCAGGGCAGGAGAAGGATGGAGAGGTTAGGAGGGGGGTTGTCGAAGTAGTCCTACATGAGCACAAGGGAAAAACTGTTGCCATGGCCCAGACACGGGCCTAAGGAAGCTGTAGTTCCTTAGGAGGGACAGGAATGACAATTTGTTAAGAAACATTTGAAAGGCAGTGTGCTCCACACATGAGCATGGAGGCCAGGCTGCACTGTGCAGAGTGGGCAGGGCTGATGTGGCTGTGAGTGTGGCCTGGCGCAATGGACAAGGAGAAGGACTGGTGTCTGCCTGTGCATTGTCAGAGCTCAAGCAAATGAAAAGGAAGCCGAGTAGGGGGAGGTGCAAGGGCCAGAGCCATGTGGAGGGCACAGCAGGCTGAAGAATCAGACTCTAGAAATTGGAATTCTAGACGTTTGAAGACGAATGATCCATACATACTTCAGGAGGGTTTGATTATCAGCTTGGTATGTAACAACCACTGCAACTGGAACAGGGGAGTTCCAGTCGAAAAGGCGGAGATGGAGGGGACTCAGGCAACAGAGTGGACTCCAGTTTGCTGTCTGAGTTCATGGCGGCATGGATCTGCCTCTGCCGGCCTGACCATCTTGCTAGTAGGACCTGAGCCATAAAATATTGGCTACAGTGGGGGAGGGGTGAGGGCACAGGTCCCAAAAAACTGGACAGAAGGGGTTCGGGGTTCAGAACAACTGCCCAGACACCAGCGGAAATTTTCAAGAACGATCAAAAGTTGAGCACTTTGTTAGGGATTGGGGTAGCTGGCATATGAATTATAGTATCATATTCCAGAAGGCTAGAATCCTGAAAAGGGATAAACATCTCCGTTTACTCACAGGGCATGGACAGGCTGTTGGAATATCACCCAACAGGTTCAGATCATCCCTCTTCATCCTCTTCCTCCTAAATTAATGACCATCTCATGGGGGGAGAAGGAGTAGGAGGAGACAGTACAGAATGTCTATAAGCACTGGGATTCCCTTGATTATTCAAAGAGGCTTAACAAGTTTTCTCTTGAGTGATTTGCTCATTTGTGATACCAATTCTGAGGCTGACACTGTTTTCAGATGTACTGACTCTATGAACATTTAATGTTTTTTCAGACAGTTATATTATACGAGCGATGGTCACTTACTGTGTACCTACTATACTTACTAGGCTAGGCTGTGTAGATAGGAAGCCTAAGTTTTCTGGACAAAATTTTCAAGTTGTTGGGAAAGGTGACACTCATAAAAGTTTGGGGTCACAAAATATGACCCCCTAATAATGCTTCCACCTAGCTCTTAAATAGACTTATTTCAAGTCTTAAAGTTAAAGAATGCAATTAAGATTCTGAAATCCAAGGCTCTATCTGGCCAACTGCTTCCTGTTAGTCTGTTTGTATCTGGGACCTGTTAAGGAGGATGCCTTTTGCTGTAATAAAACACTATGACCAAAGGAAACATGGGAAGGAAGGAGAATATTTCATCTTATAATTCGTAGTTTATCATCTAGGGATGTTAGGGCAGGAACTCAAAGCGGAAACTTGGAAGCAGAAAATGAAGCAAAGACCATGGAGTGATGTCACATAATGACTTGTTCCTCATGCCTTTCTTGGCCTGCTGTCTTATATAATCAAAGACAACTATCTCGGGACTGGCCCACAGTGAATAGAACCTTTGCACATCTATCATTAGTCAAGAAAATTTCCAATAGACTTGCCCACAGACCAATCTTATGAAAGCCATTTCTCAGCTAGATTCTAACTCCCAAGATACATCTAGATTTGGTAACGCTGACAAAAACCTACTACAGATGTAGCAGGAAGGTTGAAATCCTTGAGTTAAGAAAGAAGGTCATCCTAGGCTGAGGAGACTGCTTGATCAGCAAGGATGAAGACCTAAATTCAATTTTCCAAAATTTTGGTTTTGTTTTTGTTTATAGAGCCAGGTGAGCTTATTTATGTCATTAAATTTAGAGAAATTAAGCTGGTGTCTAGCTAGAAGTTTTACCCCTGCTGACTAGTATTCCTGGTAGTTAAACAACTAGACACTACAGGAGGAAAAAGATAATATCATCCAGCTACAAATGCCATGACTTACAACAGTGACCTGCCTGAAAGATACTCTGGTGCAATATTGTCACGAATGTTGTGAGAGCAACCAACCACTTAGTGATTAGATTCAAGACCAATTCGATGAAAAAAGGACCTATAACTGACACTTTTAAAGGGATGTGAGACTGCATAATTCATGGGCCTAGAGGAAAACCTAATATTATTATTTTATTAAAGAAACATAGCATGCTTATCCATGCCTCACCCAGCCCTCATCAAAGGAGCTTCTTGAGTATGTGAGAATTAACACAGGCAGAGTTCTATCTCTCTAGTCTTGTTTCACGGGAATAACAGATGACCTTCGGAAACTTGATAAGAGAATTAACTGAGTTCACATATGCATAATCTTAGACCAATGCTGACAGACAGAAGCACCATTACACTCTGACTTTGCCAGAGAGAAATGTACAACATTCAGAAATCCTGAGCTCCTGAGATTCCAGTCCTGAGTACAGAAGGGGCAGGGGGACCTTTTCCCCTGGAGTAAGTTTCCTCCCCTCCTACCTGCCGTAGGTTTTACTTTCCCCCTTTAGACCATGAAGATAAGTGGGGCGGCTAAGTCTCAGTCTAGCCATAGCTAGTAAGTAATTTCCAAACCTGTGCCCTGAAACAGAGTTACAGCGCCCCACCACATCTGTTTCCACGCTCAAGGACAGAAGCAGGGGAAACAGTTACCATGCTAGAAGCATTGTCTAAATGCTTTACTCTCAATAGAGAAGAAAGGAAGTCTCTGAGGAGGAAGTTCTTGACCCAAGGAAAATGTAGTCTCCATTAGAATCAATGCCTTCTTCCCACTTCTGAGGCCTCTTCACCAGCCCAGAAGATGGACATGTTGTCAATAAACTTGACTTTTACATTTCTCTGAGCCCTTGTCTTGTCTCTGGACTCTGTAGTGCATGGAGGAAAAGAACCCTTCATCTAGCCAGTGTCGCCTGTGAAGAGTCTTATGGAGATGATCGCACCAACTAATGTGCTGCTTTTCTATTTAAATGGAGACTTGGGGTGTCTGGAAGTTTGCTGTGGTCTGGTTTAAACAGTGAGGAAACTCACTGTGCCATAAGAGACAGAACACAAGGGAGAGCGCCAGTTAAACTGAAAGAGCATTGCTGTCTCTGGGGGACATGCAAATTAGATGCTTTGCTGAGCCAGCCTCTCACAGCCAGGGGGAAGGGTTAATTCTATGTATGGAGCCAAGTTTTAGTTCCAGCCTTGCCATGTCCTGAGGTAAGGACATTTTCCTGACACCTTGGAGGGGCATAGAGAAGGCTCTCAGTGGGGAATTTCTTTGTTTCTTTGAATAAAATACTCTACAAATAAACTCAACTTGGTTACTGGGTTTTATTTTATGCTTCTCCTCATAAATACGATATGAAAGTATAGCCCATCTTCACTTATCAGTCAAATAAAGCTGCTGAGTCTCAAGGACGTCTAACAAACTCATTTTAAGAGAACTGTAATTGTACCAACTTCTGCTAGGCTACTTCAGGGAGAGAGAGGGCAGGAGAGAGGGGAGGGGATGGAAAGAAGTGTGAGAGAAAAGAGGAAAGAAGAGGAGGAGAAAGGAGAGAAGAGTAAAGGGAGGGAAGGAGAAATGAGAAAGATAAAAGAAAGGGAGAAACTTGAAAGAGAAAGCTGGAGGAGAGAGACAGGAAGAGGGAGGGACACGCAGAGAAAGGGAAGAGGGAAGGGACAGAAGGAAATAGAAGGAAAGGAACAAAGACAGAGACAGAGGAGAGAGAAAGAGAAGGTCAGAGACTAACAGGCAGAGAGGAAAGAGAAGAGAGACAGAGGAGGGAGGGAGGAAAAGAGGGAATAAAGGAAAACATAAAAATAAGGGTAGGAAGAAAGGAGAGAGGGAAGGACGAAAGAGGGTGGAGGAAAAAGAGAGATGAGGGAAGTGATGGTAGGGAGAATTCAGCTCACCTAATACGAACTGCACAGAGTACATGTCTTCATGTTAAAGATACTTCTCTGGTTAGGGGCCTACTCTGCCCAACACATCAATGATAAGATGCAAGAAAAAGAGGAGAGAGAAAGGATCCACTTGAACAGTGCAGATTTTTATGCAGAAATGTCTGTTTAAGGAGAGAATTCTTGAAGTAAAGTGTCCTTTAAGGAATTAGAACCAGGAATGGAGGCTTCTCCGTATAATCTCAGCACTAAGAAAGTGAAGCTAGAGGTTTGGTATGAGTTCTAACCTCACATGATGAGCCTCTAACTGACCTACAAATGGAGGAATGAATGGAAGTTTAGATAGAAGCTTGATAAAACTGCTTCAGGTCTCATGAACCAGCCAACTAATGATGCCCTGAGCTGTGGTCCAAGGAATGGATGGGGAACTACACATGAGATGAATAGGAGACTGCATGAAACTTAACTGAAAATCTTCCAGACAAAATTTAGACAGAGTACTAAGCCCGCGTGGCCTTTGTTCAGCAAGAGGAAGAACAAACCTTCGTCCTAAATTGGATACTAAGCGTTTCCTGGCTATAAATAAATAGAAACGAATGACTCATTTCTATATTAATTTGCCAAGTCACTTTTCTTCCACAGAAAAGAAAATTGTCTACCCTTGATCTTAAAGTATTGTGTGACTGCTCAGAAAGAATGTCACAGGCAGAAGAGTGTCTCTGTGTAAAACCCCGTGATAAGAATCCAGTGCGGCAGGATTGTGTACCAAGAATTCAAGCAGCATCCAGCAGGACTTAACTAATCCAGATCGCAGCATGCATCAGACATCTAAGAATTTATTTTCCAATTAACACTCAAAGACTTTTACAACGCACAGGAACTATGTTGTAATAACCTCGGCTTTGGAAACAACTGTGGGGTTGGCTTAGTTTGTTTCCTGGTAAGCAGGTATAGGTTAGAGGTCACACACCGTGGGTTGGTTTAATTCTGTAAGAATAGCAAAATAACATCTGATGCTTTGGAGCAGGAATTTACACAGCATTATCTGCTCCATCACATTCCTGCAAATTTGTAGCCAGAGGGCCAAATTCAGTCCTCACGTTCAACCCAGGTTCAACCACCCGCCTTGCTGTAAATACAGTTACGTGCTGCTGTTTGTATACATATGTCTGCTGCTTCCCCGCTGCAGAGTCAGATCTGAGTAGCAGACACCAGACAGTGGGGTATACAAAACCGGTAATACTATCTTGTTCTATAAAGCACAAGATCATGAACTCTTGTCCCAAAGAAATACTTCTCTGTATTTCAATTGCAAGATATTCTAGAACACCCAAACTGAAAATCACAGGACTGCATTGTACAGATGAGACTCCCCTATGCGACTGGTCTATGTGACACTTGAAAGTCAAATTTCAGTGTAGTCACATACCACCCAGCATCTGGAATTACTGTAGTGCCGTGCACTTTGGCTATGTACCAGCCCCATGCCAGCTGTCCTTATTTTGGCTAAGGGATGTTGCGTTGAGATGATGTCAACAAGCAAAGGCGGAAAATGTATGTTCCTGTACTGAGGGGGCTGACTTCCTGTTGCTCCTTTGTCTCCCCTTATCCCAATAAGGATTCAAACCATTCAATGGCAGAGTCCCAGAATGAAGGAGAGCCATGCCAGCCAACTGCCAAGTCACTGAAAATCCTTTTTTTCTGTCTAGTGACTGGCTTTGGGTTGGTTTGCTAGACATCACTGTTGTGAAAATAACTGACAAATATACTCTTAAAAACTACTCCTCAAAATAATCTAATTCCTATGCGACTGTATGGCTGTTAACCTTCTACCTAAATAATTCTCTTTGTCACATCCTTGCCAAAAGATTTTGTAATTTTAGGACTAAACTCCAGCTCAACACTTGCAAAAAGAAGCCATCAACTGATTATCTAATAAGGAGAATGATTATTTATTATCTCCTGGTTACTTGGGGGCTAGAGTTCATCAGCAGTGAATTAATTGTTCTATAAATCAGTAGTCTAGAGTTTGGAATAATCTGGATTATTTGAGGATATCTCTTAAGTGCTTATGACAAGTGCACTCTACTGTATTCCTCAGGAGGGCAGAATCCATCCAGTTCATCAACACTGCGCAATCTCAGGCACTCTTGACATCATGTCCACTCCTTCGGCCACTCCTTCCCATATCTGAAAAGAAGCTATTTTGTACTCTTTTCCCTGAAGCCAAAGAAGTACCTATGATCATGTATTTGATGCATTTTCCTAAATTGAATATTTTTCTTTTACTTCTTTTACAACCAATAGGAAAGTTCAGAATTGAAAGCAAAGTTTTAAAAGTAAGTACATTTAAAAGTTTTGAAGTAAGTTTTTGCTATGTTGACAGAACTCAAACTGTTCACTAAAGTAACAGTAAAATTCTTTCAGAATAATGTAGTACATCTTCACTTTGGAAAGAAAGCTGACTGATTTTATAGTTAATTTTATCTGCTCAGCCAGATGCAACTTCCTTGAACATGAGGATCAATTTTCAGGAAATTCTTTGTTATTGGTGGCCTCAGACTCAGCCAAGAAGAGTGATACTGTAAAGAAAATGGGCCTTTGTTAGGAAAATAAAATCATAGAAACATTCAAAATACTTTTCATTCTAAATCATTAATTTTCATATTAATGTTTAAGAGTCAGAGAATTTCATGTAGCAAAGGAGTGAAGAAGTCCAAAGATTAGAAGAACAAACCTGCACACTAGACACCAAGCAGAGAATCAGTTTGGAAAACACATAAGGACCTCACACTGTTTAGTAAAGCTACAAAGCAAATTACTAACACAAAATTAGCAGAGGATCCCAAATGGACTTTGCCAAGATAAAGATGTACAAATGACACAGATCAAAGAATGTACAACACTGCTAACAAATGGAAACATAAACTAAACCCACAATATCAAGTCACACCTGCTAGAATGACTGTGATTAAAGGAGGAATGATGATAATGAGTGTCTGAAAGGACATGGAGGATCGTGTCCAGGGCTGGGGAGGAAGTCAGAGTTGCCATACTGGAATCAACATGTCATCCAGCAATTAGAGTTACCATACTGGAATCAACATGTCATCCAGCAATTAGAGTTACCATACTGGAATCAACATGTCAATTTCACCATAGAGTATGAATTCAGAAGACGTGATATCAGTATTTCGGAGCTGTACATTCCTGTGTTCACTGCAGCATCATTAGTAATACCCAGACTTCAGTGAGGTGGGAATCTCCAACAGACAATGAATGAATGGAGAAAACTCATTTGCAACAAATCCCGGATGTCCCTAGGGAGTAATGATGTAATCTACAGAAAGCCAGAAATAAGAGAGGCAAATATTCATGATTTAATTTGGGTTTTATAGAAATAAAGTAAATGGGGATGACCAGAGGCAGGTGTGGCAAGGATGGATAGAGGAAGGAAGGTGGTTGGAAGACACAAGAATAAGTCCTGGTGCTCTGCTGCACATTGCGATACCACAGATAAGGGTGTATTGTACAATTCAAAATTGCTAAATGAATGAATGGGATACTAATCCAGGATGCCTGACAGGAACAATTTAAGGTATGAAGATTTAATTTGGCTCCCAGTTCAGAGAGTTCAGTCCATAGACACTGAGGAAGCTCCACCCACAGCAGCAGGAGTGTGTGAGAAAGGAGCTGACGTGGAAACTTAAGGGTTCTTTGGAAAGTCAGTTGTGTTGGATGGTGTTTTGCTGGGGCACACACGTGAAGGGGTGTTTCCCTAAGTGGACACAAATGAAAAGACATTTTGCAAGCAGACACGTGAAGGAACGTTTTGCTGAAGCAGACATAGGTGAAAGGATGTTCTGCTAATGCAAGGACATGAAAGGACATATGATGGATGATTCTTTGCTGAGGACATGCATGCGCTCATCTGCTTTACATTGCATAGTAGAGCTCCATTTGTTGGGACTCCATAGAGAGTAATGCACCAAAATACTTCTGGTGGTATGCTGCGGATTCGTGCCACTTCTATGGACTCAGCCAAATTGGCAGAGTGATGTCAGCCGAGACAGACTCAAGTGGAGTTTTGCTAAGTCACACTCACATGCAAGACACATGGTCAGGTAAAATCCATGGAGGACATGTGATGTTTGGAGGGTGATAAATAGGACTTATTGGACTATGAAAGGAGCTTGGCTTGCTAAATGCTTGTTTGTCTCAAGTCTTTGCTGATCTTTACTTCCCTGAGATGCACAGCCAAGAACTTTTCCTAGCATTCCTGTTAGCCCTGGTCCCTACTGCTGACTCATGTTGATTTGGTTGAGGTCTGGCTGTTTCTGCTAGGTTGTGCCACCACTGCTATTATCCCAATACTACTGAACTGGACTGCTGCTATATCTGTGAAGTGTTTGTGACTGGATCAAAGCTGTCGTTGCTTACCCATGAACTAAACTGCTGATTTCCTGACCATGCAGATGGGATTTGCTCCAAAGAACCATTTCTAAACTGTTCCACTTGCCCTGTATCCTTTCTTTTCCACCTCTGGTTTATGCTTCCAATTCTTCATTTTATTCATGTATTCTCTTGCTAATGGGCATCTGGACTGACTGATGAAAATAGACGAGAGAGAGAGAGAGAGAGAGAGAGAGAGAGAGAGAGAGAGAGAGAGAGAGAG
>NC_034590.1:23095750-23128671 GCF_900095145.1 Mus pahari | reverse complement strand
CTGCTTGAGTTCCAGTCCTGCATCCTTTGGTGATCAACAGCAGTATGGAAATGTAAGCCGAATAAACCCTTTCCTCCCCAACTTGCTTCTTGGTCATGAAGTTTGTGCAGGAATAGAAACCCTGACTAAGACAATCAGTGAGTTCGGATATGTCTTCTGTCCTTCATCCTATTAAGGATTCTATTCTTGAATGTTTAATACTCCTCACTCAGCAAGGAGAAAACAAATTAAGTGCTGGAGGAATGGAATGCAGGGCCGAGATCATCTATGTACCCGGGACTTCAGAGTGAACAAAGGACAAGTGGCCCCAGAATCTGACATACATGCTGACTTCTTTATAGCCCTGCCTTCCTCAAATATGTGAGAGAATTACAGTACAATCATTCATTAAAGCCCAGAGAGGCAACAATGAATGTTCCAATTAAATGGCAACAACTATTTGGTCTAAGCATACTAATGTGACACTTGATAGGAGAAGCCCTCCTGGTAACTCTGTGTTCAAATTCTTGGGAACACCATATTGGATTGACAGTTGTAAAGACTTCCTGTGGTTTAAGAAAGGTGAAAATAATCCTTCCACGTGGAGAAGACAAGAAACCTCCAGAAACAAGAGAATCGTCAGTTGTTGCAGCCTCATCTTGTTCCATCTTATTCGACAAGCACATTTTTCTTCAGTAAACACCCTGAGCGGAATCCAGATAGAAAGACACTGACATCCTGCACAGAATGCCTCAGCAGTCCTTTACAACTTCATTATTTTCTTGGACACGCTGCATGCCATGTGATGTGTCAATTTCTGGTTTCATTGGAGGCTCAGCTTGTGTCATGTGACGTTTTTCTGGAAGCTGTCTGGTGAAAGACCATGTGATGTTTTGCTGGGACAGATGCTTGAGAGGACACAGGATGTCTGGAATGAGCATAAGTACAACCCAACAGACAGCGGACAGTGTTCTGGCATTGGTTTGCCTTGCTGGTCTTCTTTGGGCTTCACCTCCTGGTGTTCAGTGGCATTGCTCTGACTTCGGTTTACCTTGCTTTCTTTCCTGACCTTCACTTGTATCTTCATAGCCAGAAACACACCAAAGAACTTTTGGCGGTGTTCCAGTTGCTTCGTGCTGCTTTGGTGAACGCCTGCCGGTTGGCAGAGCCCCACAGTTTCTTCCGAATCAAGCTGCTGCTGCTGATTAGTGTTTTCTATTTTGCTAGTGTACAGGACTGCACACAATGATGATGAAATCGCCTCAAGAAACGACTTCTAAACAGGTCCACACCCCACCCCACTGCCCTTGTTCTATTAGCTATTATCCTACCCTGCCTTTGGTCAGTGAGCTATAAGGAAGGCTGAAGTGTTTAACAGTTTTTATTAAAGTAGGTTTTGAAAAATGTAAGCCTACAGCCATGTGCCAGTGTACATGCTTTATGTAGGAGGAGTTTATTTAAACACAAGCAAGAAAAGGAGATGTTCTACTTTCTTATCACTACAATCCTTTCCCTTCTAAGGCACATATGTGGACCAAGGCTATCAAGAACAACACAGAATGTATGCTAACAGAGAGAAGGGAGCCTATGGTAGGAGTCCTAGCTACATATATGTAGTAAAGAAAGAAAAGATGATTTTCCATGTAAAAAAACAAACAAAAAAACAAAGACCTTTGAGTTAGGTAGACACCAAAATTCCAGCCTGCTTGTCAGAATTAGACTAAAGGGATCCTGAATTTGTCTCAATAATTATAACAATAGTGATCTCAGAAAAAAAAGGTATTTGAAAATGAGATTCCAAAATTTAATTGTGCTCAGAGACAAACATTACTGTTTAGAGAAAGAAATGACTGTCCATTGGAGCATCCAGGAACCATTCAATCATTTGTAAAAAACTAAATGTAGAAAGACGACTGTCTACTGAGAACTCAATTTTTTACCTTACAGACAAGAAATGCCTAGATTTAAAGTCAACACTGACACAAATTATTCCAGTAGATTAGTTTTGAATACCAAATTGGACAAATTAAGGACATTTTCCACATGATTAAAATTCATTACAAATTTGAATAACAATAGGAAATATTTACAGTGATTAAGTATGCTTTGTCAAAAATCCATACTTATATCGTCTGGTATCAGGGTATAACATGTGTGTATTCGCAAAGAAATTGAACTCTAAAACTGACTCTGACTTAGAAAAGAGAGAGTGAGCAAACAAGAAATTGAACAATGGTTAGAAATGGAAACTCAGCCATGCAGAAAGGCCTAGAAGGGAAACAAATGAGACAATGTCATCGACAGGTGCTAATGGGGCCCATGGCTTACAACCCTCCACAGATGCAGACTGGTCCTGAAAAAGCTGAGTACAGACTCTCACTGTGGAAAATGAAAGAGGTCCAGAGTTACACTGACTATAGTTTTAGACAGAAACCCAGTAAGTTTGCTCTTACACAAGCCATTTTATCTTTGTCTTAGAGATCTTTAGACATTGCTGCATGGTTTGAATAAAGACAACCAAGTAATTTATGACCGTTTATAATTAAGGTTCAAAATTTAGAGTGATCTACTTATTAAAATCAATAAGGATGAACTTTGTGTAATCCTAGACACAGGATCTCTCTCTCTTTCACTTGCATTTCAATTCTAGAGAAGCAACAGAGGTCAGATTTGCTGGTGACAGCTCAGTTTGTCACGCATTTGCTACAGAAGCATTTGGATTCCCAGAAGTCACATAAAGCTGGTTGGGGTTTTGTGCATGTGTAATACTACAGCGAGATCAGAGACAGAGATAGAATCCCCAGAAACGCATGAGCCAGCTGGTCCAGAAATTTAGAAGTTATACCTGAGTTTGTCCTCTGACCTCTCCATTCCTGCCATGGCATACAAAGACCCCAGTACCCATGAAATATACAAGAAATGAATATAAATGAATAGACATTTTTTTTAAAAGAAGAAGGGTTAGGTCACAGTTATTGATTGTGCAACTGGTTACTTTTGAACAAAACGAGGAATGATGTAGGGTTCTAGACTCTAAACATATGCAGAGAGCTTATTTACCACATGACCTGTGTGTGGTGGATTGAATAATAATAACTCCCATAGGCTCATGTATTTGAATGTTTAGTGATCAGTGAGTGGAACTGTTTAAAGGGATTAGAAGGATTAGAAGGTGTGGTTTTATTGGAGGAAGGGTGTTACTTGGGGTGAGGGTTCAAAGCCTACACCAAGTCTAGGATCTCTCTTTGCTAGGATCTCTCTTTGCCGCTGTATAAGGAAGTAACATTAAATGACCCCTCCAGCACCTACCTTGTTCATTACCATGATGACAGTGGGCTGAGACTCTAAAAGTGCAAGCAAACCCTCAATTAAACTCTTTCTTTCAAAACAGTAGCCTTGGTGATGGTGACCCTTCACATCAATAGAATGACTAAGACACTAGAAACAAAGAAAGAACTAGAACCTTAAAACAGTCTTATCTCCACTGTCTGTGCATGGATAGAATGAATGACCACTGTTCCTCACCCTTCATCCAGAATTTCTTCTTCCTCCCTTCTCACATCTGCTCCCGTCTGTGGAGAAAGGACACATCTAATGGGTCATTTTATGAATGAGGTCACAGTAGTGACCTAAATTGTTTGACCCCCTTGAAATTCATTTCAAGACCATCAGCTCTTTATTTGGGTTATTTGTGGTAAATTCTATCCACTCTGAGAGTTATACATGAGATTTTTGAAGATTGGAAACTGCCTTGAAAGGCTGAGATTGTAGCATAATTGGCAGAGTGCATGCCTTGCATGTGTGAAGCCCTCAGTTCAGTCCCCAGCACTGAGCTAACCTGAGCATTGTAATCCAAGCCTGCAGAGAGAGAGAGAAAAAATGATCAGGAGTCTGAGGTTATCTTGTCCTTAGCTACAGAGAAAGTTTAAAGATAGCCCCTGGCACATATGATACCCTGTTGGATAAAAGAGAAAGAGGGAGAGAGGGAGGAGAGAGAGAGAGAGAGAGAGAGAGAGAGAGAGAGAGAGAGAGAGAGAGAGAGAGAGAGATCTTGAATATGTTTCCAATCCTAACCTATACTGAATCAGGACTTCTAGTTTTGCAAGAATATGTCAACGAAAACCACCATTTCTAGGAATTAGGCAATGATCAAGGTGCCTCTGAGTAGCTGAGTGAATTTCAGTGACTAATACCCACCCTGCGTAAGGGGCAGCACCAATCGGTGCCTTCACCTTCTCTTGCACTTGCACCGTCTGGAAGACAGATGATGGGTCCTGGTCATTTTGCCTACAACACAGCTGGCTTGCTAGAACCTGCTGAGATAAACTTAGACAAGAGAGAAGAACTTGCCCCCTTCCCTTAGGCAACAAGAAAAAGGTTCAAGAAGAAAGCCTTTATAACATGTAGATGGCTGTGACAGGCCCGGGAAGGCATTGCTCTCCCTGCGACAAGGCTTGAAAGCTGCAAGATCACGAAAAGAACTGGAGAGTGATCTATAAAGTGAAGAACATGCGGGCTTCTTGATTACAAGCAATCGCAGGACTGTGGATGAGGGCAATATTTCCAGAAAAATCTACCCAAGGCTCTATAATGTGCCCTTTCCCTCACTGAACTCTAAATTCCAGCTTGAAATTTACCTCATTTGCCTCTGGCTGTCAAATAATTCATCAAAATGAGGAGGCCTCAAGCAACATGTCTCATACCTCAGACCTGCTCTGCATATATCTTTCTAAGAACTTGTAGGCAAATCAAATTTCTCAAGTCCAATCCAATTTGAAATGCATATAAAGAGTTAGGGGCCATCCCACAACAAGATCTTCTGTAAAGTGAACTGAATGCATTAACAAGCAAATCCCACGCTTCAGCCCCTATTATTCTCTCTCTCTCTCTCTCTCTCTCTCTCTCTCTCTCTCTCTATATATATATATATATATATATATATATATATATATATATATATATGCAGAGTACCCTGGCACACTGCACATGTGCTAAGTATACACATCTGCACATATTCTGTGCTTCCATGAGTAGCCAACATGGACATCAAAAAGCCAAGTTTCCCCCATTTTACTGTCCTAGGAATATATAAGCTAATATAAGTTGTTTCTAAGTTGAATTGATATACATTTCTCATACATGTGCAGAAACATCCTCAGCTTCAGACATGTACATAGACTTTTGAGAGCACTGCAAAATGTGGAGGCTGATACTCAGTAAGTGGTCATCATTATCCCAGCCCATAAGAAAAGGTATATAATCAGGAAGTGAATGCATAAGAAAAAGGTATTTTAAAATAGATTGGGTTAGTTGCTTTTTCTACTATACCATGACCTGGGCAAATTATAGAAGAAAGACTTTACTTAGGGCTTAAAGTTTTGGAGGGTTAGATTCTGTAACCATTGTGCTAAGGATCCTGGCAGCAAGCAGGTACACACTGCACGGAGGTAGTAGCTGAGAGCTTCTATCTTAAGGCATAATCGTGAGGCAGGAGAGCCAACTGGAAATGGTTTTAGTCTTTGAAACCTCAAAGCCTACCCCCAGTGATATGCCTCCTACAATGAGAATACTCTTCCTAATGCTTTCTAAGCAATTGCACCAGAGACCAGGCATTTAAATAAATGAGCCTATGGGGACCATTCTCATTCAAACCACCAGGTAGACTATGGGGGCTAATACCTCAGGGAAATTTAGAGTATACACCCTGGACAAAAGATGTGCAGATGTTTCCAGAATTATTAACATTTTCCCAAAGCCAGGAGGGGGACAAGAGAGTACACTTGGGATGGATCAGTCGTATGCTGGGACAGAATGAATACATTCCAAGTGAAAAGCACTAATGCAAAGGCAGCCTCTTGGCTGCACCATGGGTCGGGTTGCCCAAATGAATCACTAGTCTCTACTCTTTACCATCATGGCTACCAGAAAACACTCAGAAAGTCAAGCATGAAAAGACTTCAGCTGAAAGTTAGTAATCCCTTGGACTACCAATTTAAAACTGTCCTTGGATGGTGCTACTAGCTTCAAATCTAATAATGCAGAATCTAGAATTTCAACTTTAAAGCTAACTAAGAACTCATATAGGCCAGATTAACATTAATGAGCATGAGATATTCAAAAAGCGATCCCCAAAAAGTAACCTTTGGGGTATACTTTCAAACCACCCTTCTTAGATTTTCACAACTACTTTCACAGCAGCTGAAGGCAGGAAGAAAATTTCAAATGCAATTGTTCAGCCCCTTGAAAACCAGAATTCTGTAAAGAACATTCCACCAGGTTCAAAGAAAGTTCAGAAACATGCAAATGTACTTTCAATTTCAAAAATAGTGAGGAAAAAATACTTTATTTTCCTTGGAATAAAAACATCCTTTAAAAATGAAACTATGCAAAAACAATAACAGAGCAGTAAGGAAGTTTGATCTAGTTTAGAAAAAAAAAAATCGTGGACAGACAAGAAAAATCCAAATCCACAGCCTGTGGCCCCAGAAGTATATCACAGAACTGAGTTTAGCACAGAAAACTTTCTCAAAAGTTTCTCAAGGAAAGAGTTATACTAGCCCATAAGTGCTTATTCCGAATGCAAAGCCATGCAGTTGTGCTGAGACCAAAGGAGAAGTTAGAATAAGGACATCACTTCTCCTAGAGGTATGCACAGCCTCCATGTGCACGCAAGGATAGACAAAGCCTGTGGTGCTACAAATGGTAGCAGCAGACAGAAATACGGTGTGTTCTGTAAACAGGTCTACCATGTGTGGTAAAAAATAATTCATAGCTATATTTATTTTAGGCCAAAAGAAAAAAGAAAAGCATAAGAACCCAGAGTTACCAAGTTACTTTCAGTGTTCAGACTAAAAATAAATTCTGCTTGCTTTCATATCTATTTATATTGCATACAAGTTCCACAGTCAGCTTGTATTGTTTTACTGTTACAAGAATAAATGTGAAACAGCAGGATGCCCAATCTTTAGTATCACTAGAATCAGAAATGTATAAATACTGGATATATTTGGACTCACTCACAAAAAGAAAACACTGTAATGAAAATCCTTACTTAAGGTGTGGAGCCTACGTGGTCTGAAAATGATGTGTATGAGCTCAAAGCCTATTGTTATATGTATTCCATCAATTAGTGATTGACATGAAGGTCTGTGTTTCATAATGGTGTGACACACAGACAGAAAGCAATGTGTGCATGGCTAAAACAGTATAAAGGGAGTGTTTCCCCGTTTATGCTGCTGTCACAACCCCTTGTGAGTTCCTATGTGTATCTGTCTTGCTGTCTCTGGAAACATTTCCTAGTAGTCATGCACTGCCTCTGCTCTTCCTTCTGTCTTCTTTACCACGATGAACCCCAAACTGGGAAGAGAGAATTTGATGTAGATGTCCCATTTTGGGTTGAGGACTTACAAGGTCTCTTAATATTTTCAAGCTTAAGCCAGAAAAAAAAAATCCCAGCATAGAGGCAAGAACAGTGGATACAAATTATCACCCTGAGTTGAGTAGCTCCTGGCATCAAACAGCTGTTGGAAAAGGAGAGTCTGTTTTCTTTAGGGATATATTTCCTGGTAGGTTAACCATGCTCCAGTGGGTGGCACAAACTGGAATTGATGAGGTTTGCTTGTTTATTTGTTTGACTGTCCTATTTTTGTTTTTAATGAGAACACAAGAGTTGGGTGAATAGAAAAGAATATGAGAGCAATTGGGGAAAAGGGGCGAATATTATAAAATACAGTGTATGGATTACCAGTGAGTGGATTCTTCCCTGACAGAAGGGACTGGCCTTCTAAACCCTGCTCTCAGCATCCCTCAGTTGCCTTTAGTTCTCTGCCTACAGGTGAGAATAGATGAGATGTTTGTCTTCCACCTTAGCATGTCTATTGGTGCTATCCTTGTGGAAATATTGTTAGGCAGCCAAGAATGACTGTGCTGTGTTTGTGATGAAAGTCTAAAAATGCCTTATATGTTAAGTGAAATGGAAGTTACATTGATACATATATACATACATGTATACATACATATATACATACATACACACATATAATACACGTATAAAAACTAATTAGATTGGTTGCTTAAATCTATGGATTGAACTGTTTATTGATTTTAACAAATAATATATAATCTGTAGTCTACAAAAAATACAATGCATAGAGTTCTCAAAGAATTAATAAAATATCTTTAAAAGAAACTAATTGAAAATTGTAGAACATACATCCAAAAAATGATATCAAGCCAGGAATATAGAATAAGTGCCATGAAATGTTTGATATAGACATAAATGTAAACTTTCCTTGTGTGTTTTATTAAGTCAATCACATATATTTTATATAGCTATAGATAGATACTTATCTATAGACAGACATTGGTGTGTGTGTGTGTGTGTGTGTGTGTACACTGACATTCTCTACTTTGCGAAGTATTTAAGGAAACATAAAATATATATAGGAAGAACTAGGGAACATAATATATTTTAGGTAAATAAGATAGAACAATCCATTATTTTGGAGGAGTGATAGGAATTTATTTTGGGCATATAACTGTGGCATAAAGGATTGTATCCACTTTCAGTCCTGGATGGACTTCAAATTATATCTTTAAAATTCACTCCCCTGGGCTAGTGAAATGGCTCAGAGGTTAAGAGCACTGGCTGCCTTTCCAGAGGTTGTAAGTTCAGTTCCCAGCAACCACATGATGGCTCACAACCATCTGTAATGAAATCTGATGCCCTCTTCTGATGTGTGTGAAAAAAAGAAACTTTCATATACATGAAAGAAAGAAAGAAAGAAAGAAAGAAAGAAAGAAAGAAAGAAAGAAAGAAAGAGAAAGAAAGAAATCTTTAAAATAATTCACTCTCCCCTCTCTCTCCCTCCCTACCTCCCCTCCTCCTCTTCTTCTTCCTCCCTTTCTCCCCTTTCCTTCTCCTTCTTCCTCTTCTTCCCGTTATCCCTTTATTTGGTTTCAGTATAGTTTTCTCACTACTGTATCAAGACAGGTTATATACAAAAGTACTACTTGGAAGGATGTATGACACTTGCAGTTCAATACCTGTCCTTATAATCGTAAGCCCCAAAGAAGACCTTTCACAGGGAAGACTAGGGGTTATTCTAATAATCCTGAGTAGGGTTTTGAGCATATGTCTAGCCATGTGTTGCAAGGATCACAATAGCAACTTGACCATCAAAAGTGACCATTGAACGGTTGACAATAATGTAAGGTAAGTGTAAATGAAAGAGAGGTTTCCCTAAAGTAAAGTAATAAAGGACATGTTCCCCCCTCAAAAAAACTTCCATTAGGATAGCTCATTACAAAATAGAAAATTATTCACCAACTCATATTTTTGCATTAAGAGGAAAATGGGAAGAGGTAGTTAACCCAATAGTCGTATTGGTAACAGAAATAAGTAGTACATAGTTCTTTCATGGTATTGTGTGTGAACCCAAATGTAACTCCCTAATATTTAACAGTTGGTCAAAAGCATGAAATTACAAAGTTATCTTAAAGTCCACATCACAAAATAACAAGTCAAAAGAAATCGTTCGTTTTCATTTGATACAGAAAAACTATCTCATGTCTTCACAACAAAAAGGGGGCTGTTCTGTCCCATGTCCTTGAAATTGCTAACACCACCCTTACAGTACCACAACTACTTTCACTTTGGTGAGCCCTAACACACTCCAGCACTAGTTACTAGGCTAAGTCTGAAAATCACTTGTCAAAAGTAGTTCTATGAGGATGGGGCACCCTTTTTTATAACAGATGCTGTCCCACTGGTCTGTGAAGACTGAAAGGCATAATTTACAGCATTTGGAACTGGTTCTCATCTGTGGCTCTTCTCTCCTTTGGGAGTCACAGGGGTCATCTAAAACCATTGTAAATATAAGATTCATAACTGTAGCAAAATACATTTATGAAGAAGCAACAAAAATAATTTTATGGTTGGGGTCACCATAACATGAGGAACTGTATAAGAGGGTCACAGCATTGGGAAGGGTGAGGGCCACTGATCTGGGATGACTGGGAGACTAAACAGCACTCTGTAAGCCACATGCTCCAGATAAGAACTGTGTAATAACATCAAGTCTGATCCCTCCAGGGAATGAGTACAGTGCATTGTAGAACTGAGTCATGGGCACTGACATCTTTCTGGAGGAAAGATGTCACAAAAGTCATTTGGGGCAGTTTAGGAGTCTAATCAATGTGCATCCTGAGAGGCCATCTGACTTCCTCAAAAAATGATCTCCATAGACAGCTCAGTGTCTTCCAACAGAAAGGAGGAAGAGAGCAATTTAATTTCATAATTAAATGAACCTGAGGTGTCAGCACTTGGGGAAAACACTAAAGGGTTTCACCTGGGTGTACGTTCCCTGTTAGACTATCCAACACATAAGAAGAATGCAATCCTGTGATATCTAAGAAAAAAAGAAAAAGTGGGGTGACATCCTACTTAGCAGACCCGAGTAATAATTCCTGCATCACTAGCATAGCCAGAAATAGACATTCTGAAACCTGCTAATTGATGAGTCACCAAGTTGGTGAGGGATATCAAAATCTTGTTAGACAAGAACAGATGGAGACATTAGGGAAATCTCAGTTTAAAGGCAAGAAGACACAGGAGCATCGGAGGATGTGATGGCTGCCTTCAACATCATAAGACAGTGTTAAACTCAAATTGGGCTCTAGGGAACAGAACTATGTAAGCCTAACTAGGTCATGGTGAGATGGTATTTTTTAAAAGTCAGTTTAAAGGTGTTGGGGGATGATATTCCACTGAGTCAGTGTTGGAATATTCATCCTGGGGAGATAGTAAATTTAGTGTCACCAAGATTGGTTTGTCAGAGTTTGGATGGCCATTTGTCAAAGATGACCTTTCAATTTTTCTTCTGTCATAGTCACAGGCATTCTTATGATTTTAGTTGTTCACTCATTTGTGACTTTATACTTACTGACTGCCAACTGGTTTTAAGACATTGTATTTTAATACCTGCAAAGATCTGGCATGGTGTAAGATCCCCCAAAAGCTTCAAACAAGATGAAAAATTGGCAATAACTAAGAAACAAATTATTTACAAGTTTTGATACATGCTATTAAAGAAAATCCAATAGTATAGCTTTACTAAAGAGGCAGTGAAGAGGTACATACAATGTTTCCTACCTAAGTCATCAATGCACAACTATGCTAGCAAGTGCTTTGAACTTGAAATATAAAGAATAAATTCTCTCTCAACAGCAGCCTTGTGAACACAAAGTAGGTGGGACACTGAGGCAGACAGAATAGGAGTCAAATGCCCTGAGTCAGAGAAATGTGGATGATTTTCAAAGATAAAAAAGTGCACCAAGACTATTGCAGGAGAGAGAGAAAAAAACAAGGCTGAGATTAGAGGCAGGAGAGCCTACAAAATGTTCCTGAAATATAGAACAGTCAAATGTCACTTGGCAACATCACAATGATTTGTTCTTTCCTCCTAAATCAGAGCCCAGATTTTATATCCTTAGTGTTTGGAAAAATTGAGCTAACCACAACACCAAAGGAGGGTTTTACTGAACTAAGGAGACCACATCATGGTATTCCCTGCCTCACATGACTATCAGAAATCACAGAGCCCAGGTCAGGTCTGCCCAAGCCAACAATATAATCCCAACACATGTGTTTGCCTTGTTCTTGGAGAGGACTCCCTTTCCTCCTAAGACTGAAAGAATGCTCTGGTTGCATTCTCAGACCAAAAAGGGAGATGGCACCACATATATTGACAAAACTACATGTAATTAAATCCACAAAATGAAAAAGAAAAAAAAAAAAGAAAAAGTAATCATAAGAATGACATGGGTCAACCCGTTTCTGCTCTCCCCTAAATCAACTTTATGAAAGGACTGTCAAGATTCAGGCATCATTCTGTCATCTTTATTTCTAAAACTTCTTGGAGTGGCTTCCTGGTCTTTGGTATACAAAAGACCTTGATTAATATACAGTATATGAGGATTAAAGTTTATTGTGTGAGAAAGGAAACCCACTACAGACATTTTGAACAGAAATTATCTTATTGATACTTTTAATACTCTAAATAGCCTTGCCTTATAATGATCTACCTTTTTATAGTAAGTATTCCACTGGGCATTTTGTTCCTTTGTGTGTTTATGGTTCTGTTTTACTCAGTCTCATCTTTCCATTAATTAAAAAGGTAGGATATTCATATGTAGAAGGAAGAAGGCAATACCAACCTCTAACCATACCCAACAACCAGTTCCAAATAGTGTAGAGACCTTAATGAAATTCTGAAGCTATTAGAGATCAATGTGATAGACTCAAGTACAAATTCCATATGGGTGACACTCATAGAAGTGGTCCCATAAAGAAAAGAGTCAAATCCTACCAGGAGCTGATATGCAGAGATATTTGCATTATTTCCATCTTCTTGATGGGAATATATCATAATAGAAAATTCTCAGTACTCTGAGGACTTCTCTTTCGTCAACCATTTTCTTCTTTTAAATGAATGCAGATCTATATTACTATAGTTTTTTCAGGCATACGAATACCAGTGACCCCCCCCCCCCGTAAACAAGAAGTATTAGTATCTAGTAACCGCCTAAAGGGAGGGAGACAGAGATTTAGCCACATAAGCCATTCTGGCAAGTTAGATGGATAAGGGGACAAACAGCTCCATCTTTATGCACATGTATGAAATGGCCATTCAAAGTATGGTATCACCTTAATAAACAGAAATGCTATGCCTGCAGAATTCTGAGACTCATTCATCTATCCTGGCATTCAGCTAACTCTTCATTTGAGCCATAAATGTCTCTTGTTCTTCACAAAGTAACAACTTTGTTTCTCATGCTTGTGACAACATATGGAGAGTATAAAGCATAAGCAATGAACCTAACCATAGGTGAAAGAGATTTATGGTTCATGTCTAGCAGAGATCATTTACTCTACCAGAAAAAACATCAAGGAAATTATTTCAGAGTCCTGCAGAGCAAACCTACAAGATCAAGGTAGTGCACACTTGCTTTCTGGCATATGGCTGCCTTTCCTACATGTTCTCATGTGGACTTTTTTCTATGTTCATGTGATCATGGCATCTGTTCATTTTCTGAGAGTACACCAATCAGTCCTGTTGAATGAGAGTCCCCTCCTGATGACCTCTGGTGTACACTCACATTTTTCAACTCATGTGGGGATTCCCTAACTTCCACTGTGATGATTTTTAGGAGAGACTTTGGGAGATGGCTCGTTCTAGATTAAAGCCCAAAGGCAGAACCTGTGTGATGGAATTCACATCATTAGGAAAAGATGAGGGAGAATAGTGTTTCCTCTCCACTCTATAAGGACACAGCAAGAAGGCTGCTGTGTACAGGCTAATAATTAAGATTTTTCAGATGATGTACATCTGCAGTTACCAGAGCCTCCAGTACAATTAGAAATAAATGCCTATGATACAATGCTTCTGCAGACCAACATTTTATCTGGTCTCCTTAAAAGCCTGGTAGAGCTTCAACCCTTGACTTTTAGTGAAGCACATTGCAAACCAAAACAGCCACCAAATCCTAAATGTCTAACCTCCTAAACAGTAGACACCAAACCCATGTTCTCTGCTGCTGAGTTATTACTAGAAATCTTCATTCTTTATGTAGACTATCCCCAAGGCTTCTATAACAATCCATCTTTAGATAACATTAAATCATGTTCCAGATGCCCTCCACCACACTGTGCAAGCATTATCTTTATACTATACTCTCTAAGATGATGTTCAAGAGCTTCACATGGCCCATAGGTGCTATGATCTGGGTCTAACTGGCTTCCCATCTTCATTTCCTGACACTTCTGACAACACATTATTGTTCTTGAAAGCCATTCCTGAGAAGCTATACAAAGTTCCCTCTTGATTCCTCTGTTTGGATGCCCAGCCATTCTTATCTCTCAGGTACACTAGATTTCTCAAAATACAGAACCTGTGCCATTAACCTATAAAAGACTTTCTGTCCCATAAGTAGGTGAAAACCCTTCTTTCTCAGTGATTCCCTTTTGCCCATTCCCTTCCCTACCTTCCTTCCTACACTACAAACATCTTCGGTATAAAAATCCAGGACTCATCTTTTTGCATGTATATCTCAAATATATTGTCAAATTAAATTACTAAAACATAAAATTATATAAAGACCACACATTGCCAAAATTCCTAAACAAGTTTTGTCCACAACAGTGAAAGAAAACATACATAATGGCCTTTGGCTATCTGCAGCCACTATATTATACTGTTTGCGCGTGCGCACACACACACACACACACAACCCTAGCAGTGATTCTATAACATCAAACAAGTTGAACATCTTAAAGGGAAAACTTTACCAATTTCATTTAGAAAGTACTCTTTTCCCTCTGACATAGACAGAGCGGGGGTTGTAAGCCTAGCCATTCTGGAGAGGATAAATGTACAAGTGCATTACAGAACCCTAAGACAAAACAAGCTGCAATAAAGCCACCAGGCAAGGCTCGACCTTTAGACACATTAGCCTAGTTATTTCTAATAGCTTCCTTGATCCTTAGCCCTCACTTCAAGTGAAGTCCATCTCACCCCCAGTCCTAGTAGCCCCTCTCTCAGAGCACTAGGCTCAGAACAACAAAGCATGCAGATTCCTGCATCAGCAGGAAGTTGGTCATGTGACATATGCCTAGTCCAAATAAAGATGCTCTAAGAGTGCAAAATGAATCCTGACTTTCAAAGACTGTATTTTATAAAAGAATGTAAAGGGCTGAGGTGTAGTTCAGCTATCAGAGTGGTTGCCTAGTGAAGGAAGCCCTGGGTTAGGCCCCTAAAACTATATAGACATGGTACGGTGGCACATGCCAATAGGCAAAGAAAGAGGATCAGAAGGTCAACATCAGCTCATGCAACTTTGTCCCAAACAAGCAAATAATATAAACTACCTCACTGGTGATATATTAGCTACTTGTTAAATAGGATTTTGTCATGGGGATTAAATAAGATATCTTACTGAAAAGAATTGAAATGAGTCCTTTTAAACTTGGGACTCATAAAAATTGAAATCTATGGCCCTGTTTTATTTTTACAATGCAGTCCTATATGGAAGGAGATTAGTAGGGGAGTGTGGAGAGGGCAGCAATCCAAGGAAGAAGGGACGGGGTAACAGAGAAGATTGCCAGCGGGAAAGAAGAGGGGCTGTGGACAGAAAAGGTTCCCTGAGACCAGCTGTTCAAGCTGGCACCCTCTGTGGTTTTTGGCTCATATAAAATATTTCTAAATAAAATTCAAACTGAAAATGCTAGTGTGTATATATATACACACACATATATATGTAGGCTAAGAAATAAGTTTTAAAAAACAACACAATTAAAATGCTAAGTCCATGACAGCGCTACATGCTTAAATTAAATACGTTATTTAAAATCAGAATGTTCGGACGAAAATGATTTATTTCCAAAAGAGATTACCATAATGCATCCACGGAGAAAAAGAAGATGACCTTTTCATGTGTTGCAGAACTAAAGCAAAACATATCTGAGGCAACGCCACAGAAATAGCAATGTGTAAGTTCCCTTTGTTCTATGAAAACATACTATTAGTCTAGTTTCTTTCTGCCTCGCTATAAAATTTCCATTGCTAAAAGCTTGTAAAATATTCATAAATAAATTCCATTTCCTGAAAGCTCCATTTGTTTCCCTTAAACAAAAGAATGGGATATTCCAAATGTAGTGATTACACATACAGAGAGATGAATACCAGTCATGGACTATCAGAAAAAATAACAATTGCTAAGCAGAGCCTAGTGCATCTGGGAAAACCCCGTTCCCCTTTAACTGTAACACCGGAACACAAAGATACACATAATGGAATTGAAGTACCCTGTACAGTGACTTAAGATGAAAACTCCTTTCCATCCTGAATGATTAACCCAGCAAACGTCTTGTCAGAAGGAGTCTCAGAGCAGGCCTTTATGACAGGGTCTGATGAAATATTAGCTGAGAAAAAGTCTTCAAGCAATGCCTAGAAACTGCCTGGCTGTGGCTACCCAAGTGGTTCCCATGCAGCCGAATTCCACAGGCTGCTGTCTTTTTTTGTTGCTTAAGTTATTTCTGGAGTTTTCTTTTACCTGTCCTTATTTTAAAAGGGGGATGGGAGGCAGATCTAGCTAGGCTTCCTTTGTACTCTGTAATAGAGTGTGTTTTTCCTTAATGATGTCCTAATGGAGAAAAAAGATGGAAAGCTGTAATTGCTTGGTGATGCTGGATTACTTAATGGGACATGATGTGCCTTGAGAGACCCCTAAAGCCATTAGGAATCACTACCGTTATGCCTTCCAGGTAGTGTAAGAAAGCTTGCTGGTAGAAACTTAAGTGTGCTTCTTAGGAGAAAGCATCTGGTGCTAAGTGTGAGTCCCCACCAAATAGGTGAAAAATGTCTGAATCATTCACCTGAGTGTGACAGAGAACTATGATGGTCTGAGTAAGAAAACCCTTGCAATCTCTAGGAGAGTGGATAATTGACATATTTTACTTTTGAGTTCCAACCAACAAGTAAAAATCCCATCAGGGCTTATATGTTGTTTTGGTCATATGAAAACTCATACTGAGTTCTGTCCTGTGCGTTGGATGTTGAGTCCAACTAGAAAACAGTTAGTTGCCCTCATAATATCCATGGCACTACTGCACCGATGGCCGAATCTTGCCAGGTTGGTGATTATTGTAGCTCACAGTGTTCACAGCTACACGCGAGTTTCCTTTAGATACTTCCTGTTAGGTTTTCCATGCTCTAGTGGACAGTGGTTGACCTTTTATCAATGCACATACATGTAGGTCTAATTACAATTTGTGAGTTAAAAAAATAAACACGGGGGCTGGACAGGTGGCTTAGTGGTTCAGAACACTGACTGTTCTTCCAGAGGTCCTGAGTTCAATTCCCAGCAATCACGTGGTGGCTCACAGCCATCTGTAATGGGATCCTCTTCTGGTGTGTCTGAAGGCAACTGCAGTGTACTCATATACATAAAATAAATAAATAAGTAAATCTTTAAAAAGAAAAGAAATAAACATGACATAAAGTTTGGAGTGACACCTGGAGAAAGTCTGAGAGAAACTAGTGCAAAGGGAGAACTGGTATGATCAAAATACATTTATACCTGTATGAAATTCTCAAAGAATAAAATCTCATATTGAGACTGACTTCTCCAAGGTAGTAATGTTGAGATTGTGCGCTCTCTGCCCTTGAGAAGAATTAATGCCTTTATCTCAGAAGTGAATTATTTCTCTCAGGTAAGACTAGTAACTAAGGTAGTGGGTGAACGTAAAATGAGGCCACTGCATATGCCACTTCTGTATACACTCACTTCTTCTGCTGTGTTTCAATCGTGTTGTTAAACAGTGTCAAAGCTCACACTCAATACCAGCATCATGCTGTTTAGACTTCCAAGCCCTTACTTAGGCCTTATGGACATTTCTTTAGCTTGCAAGGCTCTTAGTCTCAGATACTTCATAGCAGCATAGAATGAGATAAGAAGTAACTTTTAATTTCATTTTTAATAATTCATACATGAGTATTATATTTACATCATTTTCAGCCTACCCACTTTCCCTCATAACACCACTCATCTCTCCCCACTCCTTCAAATATCCATCTCTCTCTCTCTCTCTCTCTCTCTCTCTCTCTCTCTCTCTGTGTGTGTGTGTGTGTGTGTGTGTGTGTGTGTGTGAGTATGTTTGTAACCTGCTGAGTCCAATTAATGATGTTTCTATATCCACGTATTTAGAGCTGACCATTTAGAATTGGATAATGTAGCAGGGAGCTCATTTCCATAGAAAACTAATTCTCCTTCTCTCAGAAACCATTGATAACCTATAGCTCTTTATCACTGTATTCTAAATAATTACCCTCATACCCACAGATAAATGTAGGACTCAAGAGTCATTAAAGGACTTTCTTTTTTGCAACAACAGTTGGAGACTCTTTCAGAGATCAACTGGTCAAAATGCAGAGAAGTAGTAACTGTGGTTCATCCAGCCCCAAATGATACATCCACAACGCAACTCTTATACCTAAGATGCAGTGAAGATTGTGGAAGGAGGTAGAATCATTATAAAAGTCAGGGGACCAGGATGACCCCTGTTATGATAGTGCCTTCTGGGCATGACATGGAAGCTGCACCCATTGAGGTCTGAATACTGTGCCTTCCAAGAACTGCATGGTGACAACACCAATTGACATTCCAATGTGAATGAAGGAAATTTATAGATGTCATCCATACTATTTAATAGTTATCTAATGATATTGGTAGAATTCTACCTAACATTTTAAATGATAAAGATCACAACCCATGCCTATAACCAAACTGCTAGAGATGTGTGACTTTGACTCAAAAACTAAGATGCTCCCTCTCAAGCCTTCTAGCTCTTTGGAATTAGCATATAAAATGCATTAGAATTATGCCCTGCAAAGGAAACTTAGATTTGAACCTCAAGTGACATGTGCTGCTGAGAGTCTGGGTTGGAAAATCAGATGTAGTGGGACAGGCTTTGGTTAGAACAGAGGCTTGAGATACAAGTACCATTCGTGAAACTGTATTTGATTTCTATCGTTATAAACTCCTAAGGCAAGTAACTTACAAAAAGAACCATACACATTTTGGCTTAGAGTTTTAGAGTGTTTAGTTTAGCCACATTGTTTCAGTTCTCTTATTGAATATGCCAAGAAAGGGAGTATACGTGGAAGGATAAACCCTAGCATGCAAGAAGCCAAAGAAAAAACAAAAAAAAAAAAAAAAAAAAAAAAAAAAAAAAAAAAAAAAAAAAAAAAAAAAAAACAAACCCTACAGTGCCCTTTGAAAGCTCACTTGTAATAACGTAAGAATATAATTCTTGTTCCCACATCTTAAAAAGACCCATTATCTTCCAAACATTTGTAGACAATCAACATCCAAACTATAGCGGAATCCCATCTGACCACTCCTAAATCAAGATCTTGAAGGTAATACGTCCACTTTTTTTGGTTTATACTCAATAACATCAACTCAGAGTTCTCCTAATATGTTTATGTTCCACTTAGTTACAATCAGGCATGTTAAGTTTTCCCACTAGAACACCAAAGACATATGGCTTAGAGATACAAAGGAAGGTAGTTCAGAAACGTTTGTGTAGTAGTTAGTCTCAATGATCAGTTTAATGAGATCTAGAGTCAACTGGGAGCCAGACATCTTGACATACCTGTGAAAAATTATATTGATTAGGTAACTGAAAAGATACATTGTCTGTGGGTTGAAACATTCCTTAGGAGAAAGTGAACAGAATACACACATTCATTACTCTTTGCTTCTTGAATGTAATCACTAGAGCTGCCTAAAGTTCCTGCAGCTGTGGATTCCCCACCATGACATATGATGGATGCCCTTGAACTGTGAGCCAAAAGTTGATTTTTGTCATAGTAACGTGCAAAGAGTGATCACGAATAACCAAGGAGATCCAAATCCTGGGCCTAAGTTTAAGGATGTGGATCATAGGGGTGACTAGCTAGCAGAATGAGGTAAGATATCAGTTATAGAGAATGCAGAATACTTGATAAGTTGCTTCTAAGAGAAAAAATGAGGAGCTTAGCGCCATTACTTCTGGGTTAGAGCCTGGGTCTTCATCAGAACTGAGTCATGAAATTAAGGACAGAGCCAAAGCCCTAAGCATGGCATGTGAACACACCAAAAACACAGTTGATACTCAGGTGACCTAAGGAAGTCAAGCAAGTCCTCAATTCTTCCATTCATTACTTATTACGGTGTCAAAAGATTACTAACCATTCCCACAAGCTGAAAAGCAATGATCATACACATGATTCCCTTCTTAAAATAGAAAATAAAGCCAGAGAAAAGTCATCTTTTGCAAATCATGCAAATAAAAATACATTACAAATAAAAATAATTTTAGTAATTTTAGCCCACTCAGTTCTATATCAGTTAACTGGAAGTCTGAATGAAATCTATATGTCATAGATGACTAAAAATTTATTTTTCAGATGCAAATTAGCATTGCACCATCTAGGAAGAATGGTGAACTACACCTGTGAATTCAGCACTTAGAGGAAAGTCTGAAACAGCAGGCAGACTTAAGCTTCAGGGTGCATGGTGATGTCCAAGTCAGCCTGGGCTTAGAGTGAGATGGTTTCCGAAAACAAAGCACAACAAACCAAAACTATCCAGCAGTAACATCATAGAGGAGTCAAAAAGGAGAAACAAGGAATGTCAAGATGATAAGATCATGTTTTGCATTTAAGTGATTATGCATTTATATAAATGCAAATTCACTGGAAAAATGAAATAGAAGGAACTCCTATAAAATGGCCAGGTGCTGCTTAAAATATTAATTTATCATTTTAATTGATCCACCTATCTTTGACCCTTATCTGATACTTACGTTTATGCTATGAGGTGACTACAGCATTGCACTCATTTTAGAGACAAGAAGACTGAGCCATAGCAAGGGTCAGCTAGCTGTCTGAAAGTAAAGGTGTGCAAGCAGCGTATGTGCACAGCAGATTGGCTCCAGTGTTTGTATTAAAGTCGTATGTCATATTGCTTCTCAGGAAAATAAAGTAATGTTATTGAAGAGCGGAATCTCAGAAACATGAATTCAAAATTGAACCACTAACATACATAATCAATTTAAGATTCCGGCTTTCATTTGAGGCAGAGACAATTTGCTTTCTTGTGTCTCAGCAAGAACCACTGTACCAAGAACTATAAGGATAAGTGCATGTACTCTGTCAATCGTCAGTGTGAGCTTGCAAAATGCAGAAGTTGGTGGTAAACATTTTAATTCATTCCATATTGAATACTTGCTTCCATGCCCAATGTTTGCTGTAATATGCTTGTGTAATTTTCTATTACAAATAAATAGATTTAATACTGTATTTTCTATTTGTGCAGGGAGGAAAAAAAAAAAAACAAAATGGCAAATAGATACTCAGGTTGAATGAGTCAACAAAGACAAGGCAAACACTTAAGAGGCTGAGAGTTCTAAAAAAAATAATTTTAGTGTGCATGTAGATGATTTAATGATTCCCCCCCTCCAATCTTTATGGATGACACATTGTCCAGGATATTTTCAACTTATAACACCTTTAAGTCTAACAGCTATTACATCACTTCCCTTCAGTGTCTTTCTTCCATTACTGCCTGCCCGATATTTTCATCATCTGGAAGAGACCCACATGAGGAATTGTAAGCTCCAGGATCCTGATTCTCCCTACACCTTTTATCTCCTTCTGCATCTTCATCTCCCTTATTCCTACTCTCACTTCTCTTTAGTTTAAGATATCTCTCCCACCCATTGCTTCCATGCTGTGTGACTTCTTAGCCTAGATAAGTACTACTCCGAGTCTGTCATTTATACTCTTGTCTCTCCATCAGACACAACTCCCTGGACCCATAGGAAGCTTAGTCCTAAAAAGAGTCTCTTCTATGACAATGAGGACAACTCTTCCCCATGAAGTCAAATCCCTTGCCTCAGCAGTCTGGTTTTGCTCAAGATACTTTTCCCATTCAACTGGATCGTACACTCCAAATTGCTTTTCCAATTCTGAGGCTATCCTATTCCTATATTCTCAGTGAATTTGAGATTTTACTCTCTTTTATTACCAGCAGATGCCTCATATTCCAATGGAACTCATAGCCCTCACCATAGTACCCACTGACCCAATGATGAATTTCCATCATTTAGTACATTACCATTTCTTCCTTCATCCTGACTCATGTTCTATCCAAGGTGAGAACTTTCCACGTTGGTTAATTCATCTATACCCTGAGAACATTTCCTTGCTCTTCAGCTTCTGGGTTATTATTGTAATCTCACCTTTACCTAAAGGTCCTCTTGAACTGTAATATTGCCTCGTTTTTTCCCCCTCCCCATATCCTTAATTTCTTTCTAGCCAGAGTCTTGGAAATTTTTATTTATACCATCTGCCTTCATTCCCAGATCACTCACTCACACTCTTATATAGCCATGATCTTTATTCAGTGTGTCCTCATATCCTCAGCCAAGCTCACAATGCAGTCTTACATGCTAAATCATGTGTCCTAAAAAAGAGTCAAAGTACAGTCCTACCTGTTAGCTAAGGTACTGACTTGTGTACATTGTCATCATCACATCCTTAGCAAGGGTCACAGTACAGCCTTCCAGGTGAAACCAATCCACATGGTATGCCACCTGACCTCTCAGTTCCCTCTTTCAAATCTTAGGCCCCTTCTGTTGAAAACAATATACTACAGATGGTTATCCTATTCCGTTTCCTTGGCTGTTTTCCTCTTTCTCCTTAATTACTTACTTGTTGATTTATTGCAGGCTCTGGTCTGTATTCTCTCTGATGTGTAAGCCCATACATTCCTATACTTGCTTTGATGCTGGGGACTGAGCACAGGACCTCATGCACAGTAACCTTGTGTACTATCACTGTGTTTCACATTCAAGAACTGGGCGTTTTTTGATGACACTTTATCTTGACATCCTGAAAATGCACGTTTTCCTGCCCAGTGCTGCAAAAGTTTCAGTTATGTGCATCTATCCAAGACCCAGTTATTTCCAGCAGAATTTCTAAAGCTGCCTTCATCCATTTACCCAAATGAAACAAGTAACATCTGGGCAGTAAAGCCACCAACCATCCATGCCCTGGAGTCAGAACCTGAGAGTCAATCTCTGAAGATTTCTCTACCATCAGCAACTAAACTACATTGGTCTCCAGTAATGTAACCTGCAGCACAGACTAAACATTCCTTCTCATTCCTCACTGACCTGATTCAGGACACTTTCTTACTTAGAACAATGCATTTGCTGTAGGAATTTTCCACTCTAACTTCATCACAAAACCTTCCCAAAGGTTCTAGACACCAAGTTCTGTAAATTCTTGTTAATGCACAGGACCCTCCGTGACATGGTATATGATATACTAAAGACTTGGAAGGAGCCCCAGTGGACCATGTGCTAAAGTTTGGAAACAAGTCTATGATATTCCTGAGAAGTGATGGACTTGTAGAAGTTGAGGTCTAGTGGATGAAACTAGGTCAATGATGACATGACCTTGGATGGGTTAGATGAACTCTGTCACAAGGCTACCACTCCCTGATTTTGAGTGTCACAAACTCCTCTCCTATCTACTCCTCTTAAGAGATACACCTCTTCACAGGCCCAACATGCACAAGGAAGCTGTGCATGGAATCAAGGCTCCAAAACTATGAGTAAAGCTTTTCTATTTTTTTAGTTGATTGCTTCATGTATTTTGAAGGAGTGGTAGGAAAATGGCTGCACCAGTAACTTTTCTTGTTACTGTGATATAATATCCAAAAGACAGTAACTTTAGCTTATTTTGGTTTAAAATTGGAGAGTATAGTACATCATAGCAAAAGAGTTATTTCAGCAGGAGCTGTAGGTAGCTGACCACATTACATTTGCACTCAGACAGCAGAGAGCTCTTAGTGTGACCTCTTAGTTGCTATCTCCATTTATTCACTCCAACACCCCAACCTGTATATTCCAAGTGGGTCTTTCAACCTCAGTCAATCTAGAACCTCCCTCACAGATACACCCAAAGTCTGGCCTCCTGGGTGATTCTAGAGTTTATTAAATAAATATTAACCATCATATAGACCAAAGCAGCTTGTGGTCTTTTGTTCCCTCATACACTTATGACTTATTGTTTTTGGAGCTGCCCATTGAATCTTCTCTCCTGATTGCTTCGAGATCTCCTAATATTCAACAAAACTCATCTTTACATTTCCTCAAAAAGCCTTCATTCAGCCCCTTCTGTCTTTATCTGTTTTGTTTTGAATTTAGAGACAGGCTTTCTCTGTATAACCTTGGCTGACCTGGAAATTGATCTGAAGATCAGGCTGGCCTCGAACTCAGAGATCCTATGTTAAGATTAGTTTGAAAAATTTTACCTTGGTTTGTATTTGCCACACTCACTTCAAAAGAAAATCTACATTTTACATTTTACATAAATACCTCACAATTAGAATTTGTGTTTACTAATGGAAAGAAATAACCCTACAGCTTATTCATATCTGAATTCTCAGACCTGAGCATGAAGCCTGCAGGTAACAACCATTCAATGAATAGAACACTCAGTGGATATAGTAGAATCAGATTTCCTGCTCAGTTTCGTCTTCAGAGATTTCTGCAGAGATAGATTCCTCTTGCCACATCAAGTCGCATGCAAATCATCCTTCAATCTAGATTTCATCTTACTTCTTCCACAGGATAAAAAAAAAATCTCTGAGATGCAGGCATTTGTTTTAGATAATCAAAGACTTGAATAGATACAGAAGTAGGGTCTCAAAAACTATCCACTCCATCTCACCATCGGCAGGTCATTAAAACCCTTAAGGATGAGTGTTTTCTCCACAATAGAACACATGTCAACCAAAACATTCAACAGCAGCCATGCAGTCACATGCCATATTATTTGGGCAATCTAGTTCCATTGCAGTTTTAATTACGTTGTCCAGTAAATAGGAGGCTAGAAAGAGATATGCATTTTATCATACATGAGCTCTTTAGTGCAACCCAGAGCCTGGCTCTCAATCCTAGAGAAAAGGCTTGATAAATCAAAAGCTGCCTCCATGGGTTGGAAGTAGGGTTTTTAATGGGTGAGAACACTCTACCACCTTTAAAGAGAAAAAACAAAATGTTAGAGAATGGGTATAAATTTTGAAGTCAGAAGACAGTTCTTAATGCCGCTCTTATCAGTGGGATAATATCCAGGAATTGATCTTAACTTATGAGCTTTAATGTTCTCCCTAGAAAAATGAATAAAAAAACTTAGCTCATTAACTTAGTATGTATAATTAATATACATAAGGTGATGAGAGATATCTAGTTGTCTAGAAAAGTTGTAGGCAGTAAGTAAATATTTTTTTTCTTTTTCCCCCTTCTTCATTCCATTTCTCAAAGTCTGAATGGTGATGGAATACAAAAGGACAGAATGATATGTCCATGTCCTCGTCTGCTACATCCACTCCAGTAGTGACTTGCATTACAGGTTTGGAAACCTGGAAGCAGTCCTGAGGCAGAGTTTCAAGGAAACTCAGCCTCCTGGAACCTTCCATTCTCATAGCTAGAATCCCTCAGATTTGTCCCTGCAATATTGTGGAGGGTCTTGCATGCTTTCTTACAGTATTTTACTGGAAGTTACTTTCATATACAAGTATTTACCAAGGCCTAGGAAATAGGGGGGTTGTGATATTGCATTATTCATGAGATGGTCTGCTAGAGCAGATCCCCCTGAAACAGGTTTTTTCACTAGGCCCAAAGGAATAGCATAATCAAGCATTTACTGAGAACCCCTGGTGGTGGGAATTAACAATTGACTAGCTTTACACCTGGCTTCCTCCTTAAGCTGCCTGACTTCCTCCCCCTGATCTTTTGATGTATACAATCCTTTGTTTTGTGTCACTGTAACTATTGTGGATGTGTCAGATATGTCCTGCCTGGCTTCTCTTGTTTTTTTCTCCTGTATAAAAGTTTGATGCTTGATTTAGAAAATTACACTCAGATTCTACTCTCTCTCTCTCTCTCTCTCTCTCTCTCTCTCTCTCTCTCTCTCTCTCTCTCGTGTGGATTCTGTCAAATTCCCATCCGACTCCTTAGCCCATCTGCCACCAGAAACCCGTTCCATGCAGACAGGAGACCCGAAAAGGAGGTAGTCTGCAGCACTTGTCTTTGTGTTCTCGGTGCCTATGCATAGGATCATGCCTGGTGTATAACAAGTTCTCAGTAATCATCTATTTGAAGGAATGAATAAGGATTTTGTTACTTTTCTGTTGCTGTAATAAAACATGATGACCAAGGTAACTTATGAAGGAAAGTTTTTATTTTTGGCTATGGTTCCAAATGGATAGAGTCCATGGTGCATGGAGCAGAGGTCCCAGGCATCAGAAACAGTGGCTGGAGCAGAAGTTGAGAGCTCACACTCTGAACCACAAGTACAAGACAGAGGGCCCACCAGTGTTGCAAGACTTTTGAAACATCAAAGCCTGTCCCCAGTCGTATACTTCCTACAGGAAGGCCATACTTCCTAAACCCATAAAACCAGTACTATATACTGAGGATCAAGCATTCAGACATCCAAGCTGAAGGGGCACACTATCATTCAAACCACCACAAGACTGGAGTGTAGTCAAGGAGAGACTAGATATATGGTAGGCACTAAGCTTTGGGTTTGCTTCAATGAATATTAATTTATTCTCTCTGTGCCTTACACACACACACACACACACACACACACACACACACACTATTAATTCAGACACAAAACTCCAAACCAAGCTTTTCATTTTTTGAAAGCATGTCTTCTAACCTCAGACAGACTAAATGAATGGTCCATCTGGTTAAATAAAAAAAATCTATCTATTTAACACACTAGCAATTTTATGATTTATAAAATACCTGATAAAAACACAATTGCATTTTAAATGCCCAGCCTGAAATTCATCTACTCTAAGAAGGTTAACAGGAACATTAAAAGACCCAACTGCCTCGAGCCATCTGCCTCACCAGGAAGGACACATCACACAGGTTTCAAAAAAAATACTTTGCAGAGTCACTATAAGGTATTACAAAGTAAAAAAATATAAAACTGCAGAAAGCAAACCAGGAATGATTGAGATTTCTTTGAGAAATTCTATGTAAATTCAGGAAAGCAGGGAAGCAATGGAGGCCAATCTCTAATATTATTCAGATATAATTAGGTAAAAGTCCCTGGGAATAGAGATCCTTAAAATAATACAAAGATACAAAGTACTTTATGCCTATGATATTTTATTCTCAGACTCATTCTTAGAAAGAAAATAAGTCATATAATTTCCCACTTACATATTTTTGTTTAATTAAAAAGCAACTCAATTGATGGAATTTTAATTTTAAGGACCATTTTATAACTGCCAGTTTTAAAGATAAACAGAAAACTGGATTCGATAAAATAAAGCAGCTATGGCTGTTCAGTTAAGTGTCCTCAGTATTACCAGCATTTCATCAAGGGCAACATTATTTCAAGACCCAGTTTTCTCATTTCCTCCAACTCCCAACAGCTTCAGAACTGTTCTGACAAGAAAACAAATGCAGACTGCATTTTTTTTTTTCAGAAACATATTTGAAATGTGTCTTTCAGCCAAACCTGTCTTTGCTGGGTCAAGGTTCCATATACACTTCACTTTGAGAAATGGAGTTAGAATTTTAATCAGTGTCCACTGGAAACACACAACCTGCCAAGAACCCATAGTGGGGAAGCCAGGCAAGAAGAGTGACAGAGAGGAAAGAATTGGGATCAGGAACTAGATTAAAATACAAATTTTTCAAGCACTCAGATGCGACCACTGCCAGACCACAAACATTATGTGTAAACCAAAAGCTTTGTCCTCCCTGGTTACTCCTTACAGGGTGAAAATATTCAGAACTGTGGCTAAGCACGACAGGATCCTAGAGACTTGATGAGTAGTCCAAATATTCCCATGTTCCACAAACTCTGAGCCAAACTCACTCCCCACCTGGATCACGTATCCATACCTACTAATATGTGGACCAGGGTCAGAGTCAAGTTGGAAAGAAACAATACACTTACATCTGTCAGGAGCAAAGAATCAAAGGAGGGCAAATGATGAAAAAAGTAACTCAACAAAAAAAAGGACTACCCGGGAATCTCACTTTCTGCAGCACATTACTTGCATGCCTGAAGATAGCAACTCACTTTTCTTTTGCCAAAGTACTATTCAACAGTAATGCTATTTCCACTTAACTGATATAAATGGGGCACAGAAAGGTAACAAAAATTCATTAAGATTTCATCTCCATCTGAAGACTTCTAAGGAGGGCTTACTGTGATCATGGAACTAAGAACATAGTATTATCCTAACTAATCCCTACAAGAAGAGCAGAGCTGGTAGTCCACTGACACACTGAATTTCACAGTAGAAATTAGAGTGCAGAAAAGGAAAAAAATCACTTAATAAGGTCATTATAGATAAATGGCTAAGGAGATACAGGATCTCCTTCAAATTCACATGCATCACCATGGAAACCATCACTACAGACTATAGACATGGCAATTACACACATTCCATGCCATACATAATCACACACACACACACACACACACACACACACACACACACACACACACACAAACTTTTGTACCATATGCACATTGTGTCTAAATGCACCTACATACATACATGTAACCACACAAATTATAAATGTGGCACACAGGCATACCATCAAACACACATGTACACACACACACACACACACACACACACACACAAACCTACCTGTTGGTAGAAATTCTTGAGTTATCAACTGATAAACAATTCTCGAATTTGATAAAGAATCTTGGTTCTAAAGTCAAAATCATTGGAGAAATACATTGGAGAAAACAACAGTAAAATGTCAATGTGCATCTTTCTAGAACAGAAGAAGATCCTGGCTGCACAGATGAGCCATATGGTACTCACCTAGGTTTGAGAAAAATATCTAAATCTGGGTCGTATAGATGACCAATCAATTTAGAATCTTTACGTAGAAGCATGGGGGGGGGGTCCTGGACCCCAGTATTCACCCATACCAGATAACTGAGATGTGGGGATCATTTAGTGTTAGCAATGCTTTTCCCTGTCCTTCCAGGGTGCTTGAACACAAGCAACACACAAAAACCCACTGTGTGGAGAAGGCAAGGCAATGCCAGACATAGTGTTCTTAACTACTATGTGGCTATAGTAGGTGGGTGCCCTTCATAAGTACAATCAGTCACTATGTAAAACCAGAACAAATACCATATGGTTTTTCCCTGGTGCTTTTCATGTGAACTGTGGTATATAGAAGAGAGAAAGAAAGTGGAGTAGGTACCCTAGGACAGCTGACCAAAGGCAGCAAGCATCTCTTGTGTGTTGTGAAATTTAAGTTCTAAAACCACAGCATAGTCGTAAGTGCTACGATACAAAGAAATGTGGTATCATCGGGATCTAGCATATGTATGCCAGTGTGTGTGTGTGTGTGTGTGTGTGTGTGTGTGTGTGTGTGTGTGTGCATGTATGTGTTCAGGAAGAAGTGTGCATACATGGGAAGTCAGAGGCCAGCCTGGCTGTCATTCCTTGGGTACTGTCCACCTTGTTTTCTGAATCAGGACCTCTGTTGGCCTTATAGCTCACCAAGTAAGCTGGGCTGCTTGTCCAGCAAGACCCAGGGGACTGGCTTGTCTCTGCCTTACCAGGACTGTGACGGAAAGCATGTGGCACCATATTTTGGTATTATCCATAGGTCTGGGGGCTAAAATTCAGGTCTTCATCCTCGTAAGCACTTTACTAACTAAGCCGTCTTTACAGGTGCATATGTACAATTGTTTTAAAAAGGAAATTCACTACTTTAACTCAGAAGTTGCCTTCTATTTTGGTAATATCTCAACAGAAATTTTGGTAATATTTCTAAGTTGGTCTTCTATTTTGGTAATATCTCATCAGAAATAAAGCACCTCAAAGGAAATTCAAACTGGTCCCCAACCCAATTTACTGACTCCATATAGATGAATCCACATGATAACGTGCAGAGGGATGTTCCCTGTAATTAACTGTCAGTGGGTGAAAGTGACTAACAGTCCATAGAGAGAAGCTGAGCCACACTGTCCATTAGCTGCCCAAGGACCTGAGGGAAGGTTCATAAACCAGCTAACCTCTTAGGGTTTGCCATAAAAGTCACCAGCTGATCCTTTCCTTCCATGAATCTGTAACCCGAAGAACACACATAATGCCTGCCAAATGCTTCCTCTTCTCAATCCACTAATTTCTATTCTTCTCCATGAAATTCCAGACTCTCTCCCCACCCCTGTCTACCCAAGTTCTGGGGAGCTCAGAAGCCTCTTCAAAATGAGACACCATTTTGTCCGTATGTAAAACTCTAAACAATTACTTCCAATAGCCTTGTACCAGTTTCCTTTCTATAGCTGTCATACAAAGATCTGACCAAATGCAACCTAGAGGGACGGATTTATTTACCTTATTCTTTCAGGTCACAGCCTATCACTGAGGGCAACTCAGGGTAAGATCTGAATTAGGATCTTGAATACACAAATTATGGAAGGACTTTGCTGTCTTATTTGTAGGGTCATGGTTTGTTAGCTTTTCTATAAGCTCAGGAACACTTGCACAGGGGATGGTGCTGACCAAAGTGGCCTGGGCCTTTCTGTATCAATTAAAAGTCAAAACAGTCCCCCACAGACATGCCTATAGGTCAGTCTGGTCTGGGGGATCCCTCAATTGAGACTCCCTTCTCAAATGGCTCAAGGCTGTGTTGGGTTAACAATTAAAGCTAACTATAATACACCGATTCTACAACTGGTTTTAGTTATTTGGCCAAAGCTATCCTGATTTTTCCACAAGTGTTTTGGGTGTGTATGTCTATTTACAATAATCTTTCCGTTGCCTTTATGACAAAGACAGGGTCAATTCCTGTATGTCTCAGTGTCATCTACACTCAAGGTTCTTGTCAAACTGTATCAAGAATGTTAACATGGGCAGTCAGAGGAGGCACAAGAGAGAGAAGCACTTGCCAGTGGGGCCTTAGCTTGAAGATAGTGATTTGCACAGCTTAACTCTCCTGTAGGTTATGGCTGCTAATGACAAAGTGATCCAAAGAAATTCCTTTTCTAAAATTTTGGAAGAAATTGAAGGATATCCCAACACACAGGCATTTGCTACTAAATGTGAAGACCTTGGGAAAGTCTCAGTTTGTATCTTACAGCAGAGGTAAGATAGTCTGAAATGACCCCTGCACCATCATCCCTAGATGAGAATCTCCTTCAGTACTTTTCAAGGAGATTTTTCATCATGAAATACTCCACAAAAAACTGATTTAAGGAGGGCCACATACTACATCCCCTGCACAGTGACTCAAAATAATCCTTACTAAAGACACTGAGAAAACTTTAGTAAATCTAATGGTTGTCACCTCAGCATCTCCCACATCCAGAAGCACCAAAACCATTTTTCCAACAAGGGCTGTTACAACTTCGCAAAAAATATCCCTGTTCCTGTGGAGTGTTGTTTTAGTTAATACATTCAGTGTTATTTCTGGAAACCTGGGGCACCACCTGCCTCACTGCCATGAAGGGGGGAAGATGCACTTCTGGATACTTAGAGTGAGCCATGTTTTGCTTCTATTGTTGTTCTCTCATCTTTAGCACCGATGGTCCTCCACTGACCACTGATGTACACACATTCTAGTTTTTGCATCCATTCCTCTCCCTCTGGATCCCAAGCTTTGTCCCCTTGCAGGTTCCCTGCTCGCTGGCTTTCAGTTCAAGGGCAGCAGTTCAAGAGAAAAGCAATGCTGCCTCTTCCACTGGCAACTGCTTTAGAACAGCTCTGACCAGCTGTCACGGCATCCAGTCCCAGGCCTCTGTCTTCTGGGTGCCCTGCAACCCCTCTTTTTATCCTTCAGACCTGAGTGATGATGGTTTCCTAACTCTGAGTCTCCTGATTCACATCCTTCTAACTCCAAATCATAAGCTCATCACCACAAATCCATTTGGAGATAAATTCTTGTTTTCCATTCTAACTTTGGTTGATGGAGCAGGGAAGGAAACCATTAATTATTAATGTCTTCTGGGTTCGAGGAATTATACAAGATAATTGCATTCATGTGTCATATAATTTGATTCTTGTGATAACCTCTGATGATCAGTATTCTTATCCTCGTGAATGAAGCTAAGAAGCTCAACACAGACTCTCTTAGCTTATCTTGCCCAAAAGAAATAGATACAGAACCAGAGGACATTCTGGATTGCTACTTTTTGTAAACCTCTTTCTAAGACCCTGAACTAAACCTTGTTGACAGAGTAGAGAAGAGACAGAAAAGGACTAGAGGCAAAATAGAGTCAACCCCCACAACTGTGATAAATAAAATTCATCCTCCCCCCAAATTCAAATAGAATCATGAGGCTGTATGATGATGGGGCTCCTGCTCCTGACATTGCTCCAAGGAATGTACTACCTAAGACAAGATCCTCCACTAAGGGAGGGATTTTTTTCCTAGATTTATATTTTTCAACACAATTAATACATGAGTCCCAAACCCAGCTTTGCATTGTATCTTTCTATAGTTGAATAAGTAAGAAATAGTTTGGCACCAATATTCTTTGCATTCTTCATGGCTTAGGTGGCTAAGGCTCTATCTCCGAAACCCCAAACAAGAGTGTTATCACCCCACTTCTGCTTCTGACTTGATTAAACACTGCACAGCCACACCTTACATGCCCACGGCTTAGATATTCTCTTTTCATACCAGTTCTATTTCAAATAACCACACTCAAAAAAGTTATCATTTGCTGTTACATTCATTTGTGTCAGTCACCTGACTAGTTTCCATGGCTATGAGTTGGGGTTCTATAATTGATTGTCTGGATTCGCAGCCAACTCATTCACTTATTAGTTGGACAAGTAGCTCAACTTTTCAAAGACTTGTTTCTTCCATTTTAAAAACGAAGGCAATAATAATGTCTACTAATATCAAATACTGTTCTATACTCAGCACATAAAATGATGATAGTAATATTAATAAACATATATAGCTACATAACACTTGCTATATGCCTGGCTCTGTTCCAAGGGCTTTATAGGTCCTATCTCCATTATTAAACAGTCCTTTATGGTAGATATTATTATTATTCTTTAGCTTTTGGGACTGAGGAAACTGAGCCTCAGAGAGTTTGAAGAGATTTGCCTGAAGGCACATGTCAATATTCAGGAAGGTGGGCTTTTAGAGATGGAGAGAGGGAATAAAGGTATAGTGGATGCTGAACAAATGTCTTTATCTCTGAGTTCAGGGCCTTCTTCTCTTGACCACTCACAGTGTGTTATTCTGCTGGAATGATCGTTCCCACTTAGCATTCTGTTCAGACTAATTCTTCCGTGAC
>NC_034590.1:23058250-23090750 GCF_900095145.1 Mus pahari | reverse complement strand
AGCGCTTGCAACTCCAGATGTGTCACTTCATGATCCTTCCAGCTTCCCCTACCACCTCAGAGGACAAGACACCTTTGCAAATAAGATTGAGGCATTTCAACATTTCCTCCGGGGGAAACTCTTGACATTTCTCCTTGTTTGGGGGCAGACCTGGTCTTCATGGTTCTAAAACGAGGGAACATGCTGGACAAAATGTCCTGGGTGATGAGATGAAGGCACTAGAGGCAGAGCTTTCCAGATACACCTCTCACTCTGGTTTTATCCCCGGATGCTCCTCTGCAACCCAGAAAGAAAGGCATCCGTGTTCCTTTACAGCCAGCTCATCTACCTGTGGCCTGTCTGCCATGATGATTGGGTTAAACACCCATACTCCTCTTCTTCCATGTAGCCTTTCAGTTTTCATCCGAAAAGTGAGCTCGAAGAGGCCCAAAGATCTTTCACTTGACCTGGCTGTCTGATTCAAGTTTCTTTCCAATCCTTTCTAATCCTCTAATGGACAAAGCCTCCAAATTCTACCTTCTGTCCAACTTTCCATCAAAATCTCTCTTTTAAAATCCTGTTATTGGAAGCAATGACACCTCTGCTCTCTGGAATACTGCCAACAGCTCTTCGTGCCAAGCCTAATGGAATTTTTATGGCTTTGCCTCCTGAGCCTCCATACTATCCATAACAGCACTGCCAACCACCAAGCCTTTTGTATTTCTGTATAATTTCTTGATTTCATTGCCACTTTCTCTATTGTTTTGGGCTGCTTCTTGGTCCTGACATGGGTGCCTCATCCCTATAGCTTGCTCTTCTTTATTCACAAATCTGAACTGAGGTGACTCAGTCCTAGCTCTGTTAAATGTCGAAATGTCTCTCACACTCAGTTCAGTTCAGCATTTCTATGCACACAGACTCTTAAAAGACTTCTTCACTACCCTTATTCATTCCCAGGTCTGCGCCTAGGACCAATCAGATGGAGAAAAAAAATCTAAAGCACTAATTGGGAATTATAATTTGCAGGTCCAATTATTATGTCAAAGGAGAGGTCTAGCCAGTTTGTATTCCTCTTTGCGTGCAATCTGGTAAAAGATGAACTTTTAGCCTCTAAAGGAATGTTGATGGTATCACTTGGACTTGAAATCATCTCCACTTAAACTTATGATGAAACTAGAAGTATGCTCAGTACCTTTGGTATAGAAACTGAATACAAACCCAAATGATGATGGTATTAGTAATTTCCCTTCTTAGAATAGCAAGGGACAGTTCAACCTTGGAATTACCTTTGTGCTTTGAGACCAGCCAGTGATTCTAGGTACTGTGTATTTGTCACCAAGATCCTTATGGGAAGAATCATTGCCTATGGAAGCTTGATCAATCTAGAAACACCTTGTAAGTCCTGCCCTACTCTCAATACTCCTCTGTGTGTGTGTGTGTGTGTGTGTGTGTGTGTGTGTGTGTGTGTGTGTGTGTGTGTGTGTGTGTGTGAAAATCACCACAGTCACAGTTATGGTCAGTAGTGACTGGCATGGAGTTGTGTCACTTGCATGAAAAGGGATGAAATGGAGATTCACTGTGTTTAGCAGATTGAGCCAGATGCACAAAGGCAAACATCACATGCTTTTATAGAGTTGGGAAGTGGCAGCAGGATAGAATGGGGCACTATTTGAAAAGATGTTAGAAGGGCAGTGAGATAGAAGTCAATGAGACAAAAGGCTAAAAGGAGAGATGATGATTGTGGTCAAAATACATAATATATTTGAATCATATGTCATTTCATGAAAGTACAGTAATAAAAAAGAAATGTAAAGTTCCAAAACAAAGACACCTAAGTACACTCTCAAAAAGCAAAAATCAGTGCTCAACTATTTTATCCAAACCCATATAATTATGTTAACATTTCTAGGGTGAGGGTTGAACTGATGTCAGTGACTAAGAGCACTTGTTGCACAAGAATGAGGAACTGAGTTCAGATATCAGCATCCAACATGCGGCCACCTGTACATCTATAAATCTAGCACTGTTGGGGGGATCACTTGATGCTAGCCTGGCTCCAAACTTGTTAGGGCATCTCAAAGGAACAGGTGGAGAGTGATAGAACAGGGTACCAAAGAGCCTCCTCTTCCCCCATGAGAATACATGGGTGTCCATCTACAGACACAATGCATGTATACAACATGTATCTCTCTCTCTCTCTCTCTCTCTCTCTCTCTCTCTCTCTCTCTCTCTCTCTCTCTCTCCCCACACACAAACACATACACATAAAGAGAGAAAGAGAGACATACACACACACACAAACACACACACACACACACAGATAAGACAGAGAGAAAATATAAGGTACTTAAGGATAAAAAAAGAGGACTCCATTATTTATCAAGAAACTGCTAAGCTGTAATATTTTGAAGTCCTGACATGAGTGTCATGTGCCATGGTGTCACTTCAGATTGTACATTTGATAACTCACAGAACTTCTAAGCTGTCCATAAAAGAGACAAGTCTATTGCCCCTATCCTTGCCTTGCCAATATATATGGGTTCAAACTAGTTAAAGTAACTTGCTGCAGGTAACACAGCTGTGAAATAAAGACACAGAGGCTGATCTTTCTGAAGACAAACCATAGACTCAGCTCTGCTCCACACAGCCTGGGATGCTCTCTGGATATTTGCACCATGCCAGATAATTATACACTCCTCTGATGAAGTTCTTTATAATTTAACACCCACTGGACATACCAGTCCCAAAATGTGCAAACACTATTGTACCAAAGGAGACAGAACTAACGTTGTTTCTTCCTACCACTCAAATAACCCACAAAGAGACTGATCACCTGGTCCTCACTCTTCCCAAAATCAAGGCACTCTCTGCATTTAGTAGAGAACAATAGAGATGATCCTGTATTTTCTTTTCTTTGTAACGAAGAACTGCGATTCCATATTCAATAGTATTAGAAGCAAATGTAATTTTAATAGGAGTATATAGATTGACATATTGCACACATTCGTATACTAGACATTATTAGTCTAGCCAATCTTAAGATCACCCTATGATGCAAACACTAATTCTATGCACAGTATGCATAAAGCAATCACACTTTGAGTGAATTCAACAATATTATAAAAACTCAGAGAGCTACTAAACCTGGGCCTGCTAATGCCAAGATTGTACTCATGCCTGTGATTTGAACTTTGCATCCCAAAATATGTTCTATGTAACAGTCTATTATTGCAAACAAACTCTCCCCTTCAAGGGTACAGGAGGTGGGGCTAGAATGTTGCTTCTCCTAAAGCCAACTTCATAGGAAGTCTGAAGGAAGCACACAGATAACAGATGCCTCTACAGAGTGTCTCACTGGGAAGTGGGGGATCCTGCCTCTCTGACCATCATATCCTTAGCACAAAGAAGGATCTGGTACATAGTTGACACTCAATGAATATGGATGTACTGTTGACAACATGATTACCAGAATTGTCAAAATCAGAGATTTCAAAGCAAAGATGCTAGAGATGCGCAGACAGATTTCAAGGGTGCTCCATCCTTTGAAGGACTCTCTTCCCTGCAGAAGGTTCAAGGCCAGAATATCTAAGAGGGCATGCCTAAATAGCTCTTGAGCCTTTCTTCTTGTTTAGGTTCCACCGAGCCCAGAACTGAGGTCTAAACTCACAGTCTCACCACCCAACAACAAAAATCCCATTTCACAGTGCCAAAGATGCCTTCTTAGCCCTCCTGGCTAAGGAACTGACATCTCTCTGATCTCAGTCACTCACGACAGACATAGACTTCACAAACTACACATGGATGTGTCCACCATATATTAAAGAATAATAGAAATAAGTGACAATGCATTTTGTCCAAAGAAGTGTCAATCTGAGCCTAGAAGGCAGCAGACGTTCCTATAGTGACTGTATTTCTTCCATACTCTCCATTGCTTTCCAACCTTTCTCCACATAGGCTAGTCTTTTCAATTGGCACCAGAATCACCACATCACCAGCAAGTACAGAGCCAGTCTGACCCTGTTGGGCAGCAAATAAACAAACAGCAAGGACGATGCTAACATGTGCTTGCCCACAAACATCAGTTCTCAGCAGGACAGCATTCCTGCTAGCCTGAGTCTCCAACAGTCCATCACAGAAACCATACTCTCAAGCTACAAAGGAGGGCCCTTTATCACTTGTGTGACAAGTGCCTGCCATTATTATAGCCAGAGCCAATATGCAAAGGTTCCATGGGATATGAAGGAGAACAAACGCTACCCCAAAATGAGCATTGTCAGGATGACGGTCTTGGGTTCCTGTCAGACGCCTGTTTATAAGCTATACATATAAGACCGAAAAGGACTTTAAAATAAAGTTGTATAAGGCAAACAAAGTTTAATGCTAAAAATGATGATGGATGTATGTTTAAGTCAAAACAAAAGACAAAAGAGCAAGCATTAGCACCATTGCTATGGACGACATGATGAAAACCATGTTTTTAAAGAGGTGACTTTCCTGAAACTTTTGAAAGTCTGTATATATAATATATATTCTAGTATAATACACTACTCTAATCCATATATAATCTAATATTCTCCAACAGATGATGGAACTGAAGCCTGAAGGGTACAACTGCACATTTGATGTTATGGAGTGTGTTGGTCTGGACCACAATAGGTCTTGTGTGCAATGCCAAATCCTTTCATCTCTGCCCCATTAGCTTTGCGAACACCCAGCATCCAGCATGCGGGGTGTCCTAGTTTCACGTCTGATGCTGTGATACATCCTGGCCACAAAACAGCTTAGGAAAGAAAGGGCTTATCAGGCAAACAATTCCAGGTTGCGGTCTGTTTTTGTAGGGAAGTCAAGGCATGAACATAGACCATCACAGCCACAGACAAGAAGAGAGAGAGTGTAAACACATGGGTGCTTGCTTGCTTGTTTTGGCCCAGTTAACCTTTTTCCTCTCTTAAGCAGTTTCCTGCCCATGGAAAGTTGCTACCCACAATGGGAATGGTCTTCCAATATCAATTAAAAATTGAGACAGAAACATTCCCTCAGGAATATGCCTACAGAGCAGCTTGATCTAGGGAAAGCCTCATTAAGACTCAATTCCATGTTGCATCAAGTTCCCAATTAGTGTTAACCAGCACTACTGGTAGCCCCAATTATTTCCTTAATATATTTATGGAAATGTTGCTTTCACATAAATGTAGTGGTTTGAATGAAAATGGCCCCAGAGGCTCACAAGGAGTGGCGCTCCTAGGAAGCGTGGCTGTGTTGGAATAGGTGTGGGCTTGACAGAAGAAGTGTGTCACTAGAGGTGGACTTTGAGGTTTCAGCAGCTCAAGCCAAGCCCGGTATCACTTTTTTCCTGCCTCTTAAGGATGTGGATGTAGAAGTCTAAGCTAATTCTCTAGCACCACATCTGCCTATATGCTGCCTTGCTTTTACTCCATGGACTAAACATTTGAACTGTAAGCCACACCTAATTGAATGCATCTCTTCACAGCAATAAAAACCCTAAGACAATGAATAATCCAGATAACTATATTGAAGCATATTTCTGAGTTTACTTCTATGTTATATGCATATGTTATTAATACATTGTGTTACTGATATTTCTTTCTAACAGAGACAACATTCAGAAGTGAAAAAATAGGTAGATACCAAATTATGTAAACACAACCTAGTTGCACATGGGAGGATTCCATCATGAAGCTTCCTGGCTCCTCACCTCTGATGCCAGCTAAATCTGGGCTTCAGATGCTCAGTGTTATCTTCCTGGCTCTGTCCACCTGAATTTCAAGACAGCATGCGGAGGTCATTTGATGATCTTACTGTTCTCTCCTAAGCCCATATGAATAGACCGCCCAGACCTATCAGTCTAAGACCTGTTGCTGGTACCCATTAAGAACCTGCAAAGACTCCTTCTGTGAATCCACACAGCCCTGACATCCTTTTTAGCTACAAAAACAAAGCCAATTATTGCAAAGTCCCACAGGACAGACTGCCACCTCAAAAAATATGAAACACTCAACTTGCAAGTCCCTTGCAGGTGACTGGGGATCAGTCTCCTAATATATTTGTCCTCTATGTTAACAAGCCAGGGCTCTAGCCCTCTTTTCTTTTCTGAATTATTTATCAACAGCAAAGAAAATAGAAAATGACAGAAGTGAAAATAAAAGGGGTAGGGAATATCAGGGCTCTTTTAGCTGCCTGGTTGCTTAGAGATTTTCTGGCCTGGGCTCTGGACCTGCCACAGTTGGCCTGTAGGATTAAATGTGAAGGCCTTGTTATCAGTAATGGGACTTTGGCATTGAATTTCCTACATGCTGGGTGTGAAATACCCCTTCCTGAACTGCATTCCTCTTCCAAGAGGGATATTGTCTGGTAATGGCTAGGGCCACCGAAGCCTTGCTTTCTATTTAGAAGAAAAATACAGTAGCGCCCCATTTACCCAGTGGCTGGCTTCTGTCATCTACAACCCCTGGGAGGACAGAACTGACCCAGAATCTGTCACTCTCCCAAGCCTTGGATCTCACATGATTTAGTCCAGCAGAGAGAACCAGAGAAGTTGGCAGGCTAGAGAGGGGCCAACTGCAGTTTATGGATTTAATAAGTTCCTGTATTTAATCCTAAGTGTCTAGGGAGATAACTATTTGAAATCCTATTCTATAAACTGGAAACATTAAATTAAAAGGCAGATACTAGAAATTAACTGGGATATTCTGTCTTGCAGATCCTTTGTGTGCAAACGTACACTGTATATGTGTGCAGGTGGACAGGTATGAACAGGCACACCTGTGTAAGACTGCAAGTGTGCAGGTGATGCATGGGCAGGTGTATGAGTATGGGTACACGTGTGCAACTGCATATGTGTAGGTATACATACGGGCAGGTGAATATATATATTTAGGTGTATATATGTGTGTAGATGAACATATGTGCAGGTGCACATATGTGTGTATTCCTATGCAAATCATTTTATGTATCTATCCCAGTATAAAACCCTAGTAATAATGGTTGTTATTTTCCATTTTACAATTGTACTTTCTGATCACTTTTCCAACTCCTTTGGGAAATTATCATTTCCTATGTTTTATGGAGGATGGCATCAAGGATCACAAAGGAGAAAGGACTAGCCTGAGACAGACCAGGGTCTGATGAGAACCCTAAATCCTGCCACATATGAAATTCTACAGTGGGAGCATATGGTCCTCAAAATCAGTAGTAGCACACAGTATGCGACTTCCACAGTGCAGCACACAGTGCGTGATTTCCACACCACATACCGTTCAGCAGTGGGCTCTACACTTTTACATCTACCATGCATGAGATTTTCCCAGGCCATTCCACGTAAAATGGCAAGTCTACATTTCTGCAGCCGAGCTCCGTCTGCCAGCATAAGCCTCTGCCTAGCTAGTGCCTGTCGTCTTCTAGAACATCGTCCCGCCCAGTATGTTCCGTGTCTCACGGCTTGCCCACCCCAGCACTACTCAGAGCTGCATTTTACCTCCTCCATTCACTGGAGCATCCCTGACAGCCATAATTACACCTGGTAGAGCATTTTCAATAGATATGTGATACATGAATAAAAAAAAGACAGGAGTTAGGAAAACACACTCTGAATTGAAAAAGAAGCTGATGACCCACACAAGGGAAGTGATGCTAAGTCTGGTTTCTAGACATTTAGGGAAGGAATCTTCCCCTGGAGGCAGTGTTATTCTAATTTTTACAGTGCTAACCTACACACAGCAGAATTTAACATTGTCACCGTTTTCTTCTGTCCCATTCGGTGGCATCATGCTTATTTATGTTGTCTACCAGCACACCTGGCCCTTTTTACTTCCTGCCTCCAGGAATTTCTTTGCCCTGGCTGCTTCCCACAACTAGAATCACAGCGCTTGTCTGTCAGTGGCCGGCTGGCTTACTCCACTCAGTACGCCCTAGAGGTCCATCCTTGCTGTAGAGTGCGTCAGAGCTCCCTTCCTCTCAAGGGAAACAGACTTGCTGTACCTGTGCTGCAGTTTGCTTGTCGGTTTCTCTACTGGTGAGCCCCGGGATTATCTGCATGCTGCATCTCTCGAGAATGCGGTACTGGTCAATACTGGGATAAAAGTATTTCATCTAGACACCATTTTTGATTGTTTTGGGCACATCCAGAGTTTAATTGCCATATCAGATAATTCTGGGTTTTTTTTTAGTTTTGTTTTGTTTTCTATTTTTAATTTTTGGGAGACTGTCTATGAAATCTTAGCACATGCATACAAAAGTAAGCACACCCACTCACAGGCACACAGTCTACACAATACATGGGCATTCAATGTGGTACCCTTCTTTAAAATGTGTCTAAGTAAATACCACCAGGGAAGCTGTCACTCCTTCTACCAATCACCTACAGGTTAAGCATGTGTATTTCTTGCATTGGTGTGCCTTGGTTTTGTCTGTGGCTCACTCTTCATCTAAATGGAGTAGAACCAAGGGCCATCGTAACAGAGGGGAAAAGGAAGCTTGTGGCTGTCCCCATGGAACCAAAGGAAGACAGGGAGGTGACTGGATATTAGTCCTTCTCTGGTGTGGGGAAAGGTGAGATGACAACATTATCAACCATAAGTATGTCTACTCTCCTTACAGGAAGTTAGCCAATTTAGGAAAAGCTTATGAAATAAGTTAAGCTTAAAAAAATATGACCCAGCAGTTACAATATGATTTTTTTTCACTGTATAGAGAACCATGAATTGTTTAAAACCTACTAGGAAAGAAATACTCCGAGCATTAATGGCATCTTCACTGGTTCTGTTATGGATGGTTTTCATTTTCTTGTTCTTAGTTTCTTCATGTTGCTAGAGTATTCACACACTGCTGTCATTAAGAAAAGCCCTTTCATGACATTGCTGATTTCTGCTTTCTGTACACACTGTCTGTGTACACTACGTCCCTCTAAGGACATTTTCCAAAACCCAACCCTCAACCTGCTGTCCGACTTCCACCAAGCTCATGGGCTTTTATCCATCTTTTGAAATCACTTTGCCCCCTGGCTCCCTTCAAGGACTAACTAGATGCTACCCAGTGAAGCCTGTAGATATAGAAGTTGCTCAGAGTTCAAGGGACTTGCCTTCTGGGGAATAGATAAATTTTTAAACAGAACATTTTTCAATGTTGTCTCCACAACAACCTTCAGATTCAGGGTCCTAGAAGACGGGACTTTCCTTTAAACACAGGGATGTATTCAGCAGAGCTACAAAGGCCATCGCCAATCCCACTTCACACTGGTTCTCTTCTTAACCTGTAATCCTGAAGCAGCACACTGCAGGCTTGTGTTCTCACTGATTCTGGAAGTGAACAGATGTTCTAAAGACGATGCTAAGTATTTCAAGAGCTCTACGACAATGAGAGGGGAATGAGGGGAAGTACACCCTAAGACTTCAGTTGAACACTTAGTATGAGTGACTCTTTCACTGTCGCCATCGTGTTCAAGCCTTAAGATCTGACTTCTCTTAGTGTGCTAAAGTGAAGCAGGCACACTTAGCACAGACCCAGCCTCGATCCCAAGCTCAGAGGTTTGACACTTCATCCTAAGGATGGTGGCTGCCCATCAAGCAAATGAACTATGTCCCATTAGCACTTTTAGAGCTCCATTGGCTCTTCTTACAAACCCTTTGCAAATAGTCTCTGTCTCATTCCCTGCAAGGTTCTAGAAGGAAGGGGAGTCTGGTTTCCTGGAGTCAATTCAGGCTGATGCTGGTGAGTGTGGAGGTCGGGCAGGAATCTAGAGAATCTAGGCCTGTTTCCTTCAGCACCTGCAGCTCTTTTCACTTCTCTTTTAAAAAGAGTTTACTCTCTCTCTCTCTGTCTCTGTCTGTCTGCCCATCTCTGTCTGTCTGTCTGTCTGTCTGTCTCTGTCTCTGTCTCTGTCTCTGTCTCTCTCTCTCTCTCNCTCTCTCTCTCTCTCTCTCTCTCTCTCTGTGTGTGTGTGTGTGTGTGTGTGTGTGTGTGTGTATGTGTGTGTGTACCTAGGTGCCCATGAAAGCCAGATGAGGGTGTTGGACACCCTGGAGCTGGAGCTGCTGTAGTGTGTACTGGAAACTGACCTCAAATTTTCTGGAAGAACAAAATGTACTTACAACTGAGCCATCTTTCCAGCCCACATGGTCTTTTTGTTTCTATGTAAGTCATCTCCAGAACCCATCGTAGATTGACAAACACAAATGGACTAATTCTCAAGCACCTGACCCCATTATTTCTCATTGTCCTCACCTAAATTCCCTGCCAATCTCAAGCCCTAACAGGTCAGATACCCTGTGGAAGGGTAGCAAGCACACATTCTCTCTCCCTTTTGGAGTAATTAATTCCTTCTTCCTCCTGGTATCCGTGTTCTCTGGCATTTATCGCCCGTATCTCACAATTTAGCAGTCAGTTATATGCCCTATAAAGTTATTCTCCTTAAATGTAAATTTAATGTCTCCCAAAGAGACCATAACCTCCTGGAGGTCAGGAACCAAATCTTACAGAATCACAGAATTAGAAAAGTAATAGTTTGTAAAATCCTCTTTTTTAGAATCTCTTTTCAGAAGAAATCTAATTTGTAATCCCAGCCCCTCTGACTGAAACTTCCATCTGCCAAGGTCCAACAAAGAAAAGAAAACTATATATTGCCTTGGCGCAATTCATCTGGTGGACTATTGGCGAGAGCTACGTGAGGCCATTTCCCGACTCTGATTTAAAGGGCACTTTACTGAGGAAACCCTTGGTGTTTTGTGTCTCTGCTCAGTATCTTTGTCTTAACCCTAGTGCATAAAAACCTGCGCAAACACTCTGGTTCTGGCAATTCTGCCAGAAGAGCTTGTGTATCATACCAAGTGGTAAGATGTGATGTCAGGTGCGAGGTACCAGGGGACAAAGGCAACATCTGTAGTGAGTTGCACATCTGCTATATGCTGGAATTCATTCCATAGGTGAAGCCTCAGGGATGCAAATAGATCATCAGTGCCGTTATACAAGGCATCTAGGAAGGTCCCTCACCCCTTGCACCATGTGAAGATCAAGTGACGAATGTGTCCTTACTAGGTGTAAAATCTGCACTTGCTTTGATCTAGAAGTTTCAGACTGAGTGAGAAGACATCCGTTTCTGTTGTTGACAAGCCACTGAGTTAATGAATAGACTAAGAAAGAACCAAGACTTCAAGTGCACATACCGATAGACACATGCCAGCCACCAAATTCTACTGGAATTCAATAAAACATATCAAAGCCTTTTAATCTCGTTAGCTTAGATCCATAAACCATGTAACTAAAAACGGGAGAAATTAACAACATGGAGTTAAAACACTGGCTTAAAAAAAAACAGATAACATTTGAGAGACGTTGAAGAGGAAACATTCAATGTCAGCTTTATCAGATTTTTGTTTTCTAATATTTTCAACACATGTTTTCCTGATAGTAAAATACAGGTATACCTGATATCTGTGTCTGTGGTTTTTTTTTTTTAAATACATGAATACAGAGAAAATGTCATCTACTCTGTTACTCTATATTACTTACTTACAACACAGATATTTCAATCTGTGCTTGTATTCATGCACATGCATGTCTGAATATGTATAGCCATAACTAAAAACAATATTCTCATCTTAAGACTTACCACCCTACAAAGTGTGAGTTTTCTATTGACAATTAGCTGCTCTTTAAATGTTATTTATTATATATTGCATTTCATTTTTGTATATAATATATAAGAACCAAATCTCTATTACTGCATACTAACACTATTTCCAGTCTTTTTTATCTCCTTATAAACAACTGATGAAATGAGTGGCCGCAATGAAAATCTTATGTAGTAATTGTGACAGAGCAGCTCTTAGAGGCGAGTTGCTATAAATAAGTTGCTTCTGATATACTCATCAAATGACCTGCAAGAAAGGTTACAGCAATTTATATTCCCAAGGCAATGTATTAAAATGCCTATTATTTGACAAACATGTGAATATACAATATTTCTCTATATGTCCGCCTATATAGATAGTCACACATTTCAAGAAAATTTCTATTTTCATTATTTCTAACCTTGAAAAATTCATTCAAAGTTTAAGTATACTCTAATATATGCTGTCTGTTGCACTAAAAATTGGGAGATATACACATACATACTTACACACACATGCACACATGGACACCCAAAGAATTATACATGCACATTTACATGCACTCTCTCTCATATACATGCTACACCCACACAAATATTCTCCTTTTTTGACAACATAACATACATTGTTGTTAGGATGCTGAGCAAGTATACAGAAGAAACTGTTTCCTGTCCTAGGATCAAAGAAGATAATCTTCATTCAAGGCCACTCTCTTTACCTCTTCACAATACATTTTATGAACTGATATACCAAACTATTTTTTTGTCAGTAGGACACTGAAGTAAATCTACTAGGGTGGCATTTCAGATAAAGACATCCTGACTCCCAAGAAGGGACAGGAAGGAAAGAATTGTCTTTCCTTCTGAGTTTGGGATGTGGTTGAGTTCAGGTCTAACACTTAGAAAAGTTTTGTTAAGTATGAGACTATAAGAAGAACTTGATTAGGTTCCAAAGTGTCACAATGAAAAAAAAAAATAGAGTAAAAATATCTGGAAGAATTTTACAGTGAAGATGAAATGGAGGGGCTGAATTCACAGAGAAGCCATGTCTCTAGCTTGGGGGCTGAATTCAAAGAGAAGCCATGTCTCTAGCTTGGGAGCCATGTGAGAATGAGCTTGCCTCACAAGACAGCTGACTCACTGGGTGTAGTTTTGGTTTTATATATATATATATATATATATATATATATATATATATATATATATATATTATTTATTTGGTAAAGTCACCTGGACTAACACTCTCTCTGTCTCTGTCTCTGTCTCTGTCTCTGTCCCCTCTCCAGTATGTGTCAGAATATAACCTTAAGAACAGAAGACCGACCCCCCCCTCTCTCTCCCTCCCTCCCTCCCTCCCTCTCTCCCTCTCTCTCTCTTTCTCTGTGTGTGTGTGTGTGAGAAAGAGAGAGAGAAAGATAGATAGGTAGATAGATAATGCAAACACACACACACACACACACACACACACACACACACACACACACACTATATCTTTTGAACAGAAATAAAGCATGTAAGACAGACAGAAAGCCAGGTTGTTAGAGAGAAACTTATAACCCAGATGCAGATGTGGTGGGACTATAACCCAGTCTATGCAGTTCTTAAGTGCTGGAATACTCTTAATCAAAACCCTTTATGTGAAACTTAATTGTCATTCTGAAAGAGCAACTCTAACAATAGCATGTTCAGAAATATTCACAAGCCTTTATGATGAATTTGGGTCAAGGGCAGCACAGTACTTAATAGGTTTGTGCACAAACGCCCCAGGGGTGAGCTCCATCATTTGTCCTGGTTGCTCTACAGTGGCCCACGTGATTCAGCTCCTTCATAACACAGACAGGGATGAAAAAGAACACCACTTAAAGCAACAAAGAAGTCCAACAGTCCTTCAGAATGACTTCCATCATAAAAGTTCAAGCTAAACACTCTCTGGTGGCCTTTCAGACATGCATTTTCCAGACTGAATTAATCTCAGCCTGATATTAACATTGAATTTTCCAGTATTACATATGGAAAACTAAAAATTTCCTCACCCACACAATCTCTCTTAAGAGAGAATTAATATTCTTTCCTCCTTTTCTGACATTGACATTGTTCACTTGTAATAAGTGGACTTTTCTAGTCCAAAGATGTGTAATTAATGCAGTAGTGTTGTATAATTTTTAAATTCCCCTGGAATGGTTCAGGGACCTGATTTCCCTGGTCATGGTGAGCAGTCTGCACTTCTTTTGGGCCATGTCAGCTCTATAGAACTCCAAATACCCAATCCACAGAATGCTCAATAAGACACATACAACACAAAGTCACTATACAGATAACCAGCTTGGTCTACACAGAACAGCTTAAGATGATGAATCTCTTCCAGGATATCACATGGTCCTTTTCTTTTCTATGACCCACCCATTACACAGTGCAGCCTTGAATGTAAGGCCTTCCTTCCAACACTGTTTTAGTTTCTGCTTTTACTGCCTTTCCAATCCTATGTCTACAGTCACCATTTTAAGAATATATATATATATATATATATATATATATATATATATATATGTATGTGTGTATATATAAAAATAAGAATAATTGTCATATATATGTATATGACAATTATTCTTATTTTTTTCCTCCCCATATGCTGACTTCCTCTGCTCTCTGCTGAAACAGCAACCCCCAACCTTGACTGCACATTGGGATGCTAATATAGTACAGTCACATTCCTGCTTTGGGGGGTACGTAGACCATAGTGTCCCCTTATCTATTTAAATAAAGGAAAGAAAAAGAGAGGCAAATATCAAACCAACATATCAAAACAAAAGGCAAATATCTCTTTCAAGTAGTCAGATCTAGGTAGATATTTAGATATACAAAGATGTGCACACCTTATTGTAACTCTTCTTATTCAATATATTGACAAGTGATTCCTCTTATCTTTAATAAACATATTCGATAATCTTAGCTGGCATAGGAATTTCAGTTTTAAGGATTTCTTAATTTTTTCAAACTTTCACCCATACTTGCAATATATTTTTATTATTTCCACTCTCCCTTCTACTTCTCCCAAATGCCTCTCCTTCACTTCATGCCTTTCATTATTTTTTAGAACCTATTGAGTCTAATTAGCAATAAGGTTTTCTAGACTAGCATTTTAACTCATTGCATTACCGCAATTTTATCACCTCTTCTAAAACCCACAAATAAATAATCACTCCAGTATCCTGACCCCCAGTGCTGACAGACAGCTCAAAACACAAACTGCAAGCATCCTGAAGCAAGCACACACCAGGTACCTGAAAGGCCTTGACAACACCATCCCATCAACTTGAGGAATGTTCTCTCAATTTCACATAGCATGCAATATTAAATGGGGAAATGCCAACAACCTGACATTTGGAAAGTATGTGTATATCATCTGCCTTATGCTAAAAACGTGTTCCAGAAAACAACCCTAAAATCACTAGCGCTAACTGTTCTTTTTTTTTTCTCCATAATTTTTTTATTATTATTTTATTTACATTTCAAATGCTATCCCGAAAGTTCCCTATACCCTCCCCGCCCCTGCTCCCCTACCCACCCACTCCCACTACTTGGCCCTGGCCTTCCCCTGTGCTGGGTCATATAAAGCTTGCAAGACCAAGGGGCCTCTCTTCCCAATGATGGCCGATTAGGCCATCTTCTGCTACATATGCAGCTAGAGACACGAGCTCAGGGGGTACTGGTTAGTTCATATTGTTGTTCCACCTACAGGGTTGCATCCCCCTTCAGCTCCTTGGGTACTTTCTCTAGCTCCTCCATTGGGGGCCCTGTGTTCCAGCCAATAGCTGACTGTGAGCATCCACTTCTGTGTTTACCAGGCACTGGCATAGCCTCACAAGAGGTCGCTATATCAGGGTCCCTTCAGCAGAATCTTGCTGGCATGTGCGCTGTTTCTTAAAGGGCTTTAAGGACTTGTCTAACCTCTCTTCACTGTAAGTCACTTAATTCAAGCCATTAAACTAACAGATTTTCATGTCTAATTCTATAAGCTTTATCTGAGTATTTCAAACATATGCTTCCTTCAAGGTTTCTTCCACACCAATATAAAGAAAATAAACATCCCCTTAGTGATATAACAGGAATCAAATGATATATTTGTTATCTCACTTTTTCTCTTTATATCCTACCTTCATGGGAAGTTTTTGGCATAGAAAATGGATACTTACCCATTACTGTCAAGCACCTGTCCTATTGTTTCATGCTTTTGCTGTAAATCAGGAGAATCTCTTTAAACCTGCCTACGTCTCTAATGAGAACATCTTAGCAAACAGCCATAGCATGAGGAGTTTAGCTGGGGTTAAATCAAAGTCAGAAGCCAATAAATCAAGCCTGTCAACCATTTCAAAAATTAAAACAGTATTCAGAAGTCTGTCCTCATACACGAAGTTATATAGTGGTCCGTGCCCTTTCATAAAGGAGCCACTAAAGAACCTAAGAGAGGACAGACAATGCTCCAGACTGACACAACTGTCAAGGCAAACACTTTCAAGAGTACCCCCATCCTGCACAGAGTCAAAAGCCAAATGTGTTAAGAGTTGGAAGGTAGGGAGGTACATAGAGGAGTGTGTGTGTGTGGGGGGGTGAGGCATAGTTAGCCCAGGCTGGCCTCAAACTCACTAAACTCACCATAACTCACTATGTAGTTAGTCAAGGATGACCTTGACCTTTAATCCTCTTCTACTTCTGGAGTACTGGGATTAGAAATGGGGGCCATTTACACTTGTTTTATACAGTGCTTGGGATAGAGTCTTGGGTTTTATGCCTGTCATGGAAGCATTTTACTAACAGAATCCCAGGTCTATTTTCCCTCCAGATTTTAACAAGAAAGAAGTAATAAAATAAAAACGAATGGATTCTTTTTATACATCTGTTTTCTATTTGACCTGTCTTTCCTAGGACCAGTTTCAGTTGCAGGTATCTGAGAGGACTTCTAGCATAAGGCATTTGAGACAGGTAGTGTAGGGCCCTTATATTATATATTTTAAGGAGTAAAGACCACAGAATATTTAACATCTGGTAATTATCTACTCCCAACTACCCACAGAAGATTGGTTGATTTGGCAAATGGACTATTTTTGTTGGTAAGTAAGAACTTCTTCAGTGTAAAGTGGGTCCCTCATTAGTCATGAATTCTGTGGGCACAGACTCACTAATTATTGGTTACATGAAAATTTTCAGTATGTCTACTGAGGCCTCTGTTTGATCTTAACCAAATACCTAATAAACAATGGCTGATGAGTTCTACATGGAATACTCAGAAAAGAACGAGAAGCAGCTACAACTTTGACACACTAGAAAACCAAACAGGAAGAGTAGATAACTGACCCAGAATGGAGACCTTGTGATTTTTGGAAACAAAGAATAGCAATAGAAAAATGTTATACCAAACTCTTAGGATAACAACAGAAGCTTTTTAATCTGGCAATTTCTCTAGTAAATTGTCATCTAGAAATGAGAAATATGATCTCACACACACACAAACACAAATACACACATAATACATACATACCCATACATTGGCAGAAATCTATCACATGTCATTTTTGTTTCATCACCAACTTAGGACTTACGGGAAGAAGTCTTCATCAATAAATAAGTAGATGTCAAATATTATGTGGAGACAGGTTCCATCTTGAACAGTAAACACTATATTTAGCCTTTTTCAAGATAGATGCCCTAGTTCCAGGAACCCAGATTACTATTTTCGTCAGAGGCCTCTGAATTAAACTAGAGAAAAAAATGAGAACCAGAGGGTATCCTTTGGCTTTCTCTTCCCATCTCAATTGCCCACTATAAAATTCTAACCTAATACGTTCACCATATGTGAACATGTTCCAGTTAATTCCAGTAACGTCCCCCAGTTTGCAAAAATAAGAATAATTAGTACTCTTTCTTGAAAACTACGGACCCTTTTCCTGTGACTGTTTGCCTGTACCTCTCTCATAATACATAATACAATGAGCTTAATCTGCAAATTTTGCTTTGTTTGATTCTGCAGTTCTGAGACTTGAACACTGGGCCTCCCATGCTAGGCTAACTCTTCACTACTAAGTGTATCATCTACCTTAGTTATTTTTTGAGACCATCTTCTCTATTACATCATCAACTGATGCAGCAAAATGATCAAGAGCTTCCGGTGTCAAGAAAAAAAAAAAAAAAACGATGTTGAGAATCACATGTTGGTTTATAGTGCTTATTAGCACAAGTATCCAATATATCTGATTTTCCACCAGAAGACACCACAGGGTTGCACTTCCCTCACTCTTTGTGGCTAGAAATTCCAGTTACAGCTCAGCAATGAGCTGTGTTTAGCATCACCTCCTAGTGGGTATTTCATAGCTGCAGGGGGACCCCATGTTCTCTTTTCCCCAGCTTTCATCACAGCGATTCTTCCAATAGCTTGAACCCCAAAGCAATGCTAAGCAGAGCTCTCTTGCTCATCAGCAGTAAATGAAGCTGTGAAATTTCTCGTGCCTAGGCTTATTTTTAACAGCACAGTATCTTTTCCTAGGTAAGTGTCACATTAACTACTGTGGTGCTTGGGAAGAAAATGACACCCTTAGGCTCACAGGGAGTGGCAGCATGAGAATGTGTGGCCATGTAGGTATGGCATTGTTTAAGGAAGTTTATCTCAGTCATTTCCTGCTGCCTACCAATCTGGATGTAGAACCCTCAACTCCTTCTCCAGCACCATGCCTGCCTGCATGCCACTATACTTCCTGCCATGACAATAATGGACTGAACCTCTGAAACTGTAAGCCAGCCCCAAAATAAATGTCCTTTAGGAGAGTTGCTGTGGTCATGGTATCTCTTCACAGCAATAGAAACCCTAACTAAGACAACTGCCTTCATGTATAATAGATGAACTAATTTTTTTTTAAAGATTTATTTATTTATTATATGTAAGTACACTGTAGCTGTCTTCAGACACTCCAAACGAGGGCATCAGATTTCATTATGGATGGTTGTGAGCCACCATGTGGTTGCTGGGATTTGAACTTAGGACCTTTGGAAGAGCAGTTGGCACTCTTAACCACTAAGCCATCTCCCCAGCCCCCTGAACTAATTTTTATAACTTGTAAATTGATGAAAGATTTTACATCTAAGAATTTCTGAAGTGGAAAGGTCATTCATGGTTCATTACTTTAATGCATTCATTTACTCTACAACTATTCACTGATCACTGTCTGTGTCAGGCAACTGTTGTAGGTCGTCAAGGCAGTGTAGAAAGCAAAAGGAAAAATATCATACACACACACACACACACACACACACACACACACACACATATATATATACATACTCTATATGGTCATCTCATCCTCATGAATTGAATTCAGATGTCATGACAGGGTAAACGCATAGGTTATTTGTATTGCTCAGTGGAAGTCTCATTTTTATGCTGAGATTTCAACAGGACAGAACTCCCTGTAGAGACCCAAGGTAAAGAGATCTCCAGGAGCTTCCAAGAGGGAGTGACAACCTGTGCAGAAACAAGCTTATTGGAAAAAGAAGATACAGTGAAGGCCAGCATCCTATAGTGGTGGGAGGAAAATGTTGCCCGATAAAGTTAGAGGCTGAAAGGATAAAACCACCAGGCTTTCCCATAGGAACATAAAGAACAGATTGGGCTTTGTGTACTGAGATATAGTAGAGAGTTTTGAGCACATTTTGTATACTTTCAGTTCATAAAAATGTGTTCTAAGAGCCTGGAGAGATGGCCTGGTGGTAAAGGGTGCTGTTCTCCCAGAGGACCAGAGCTTGCTTCCCAGTATTCATAACTATCAGACCTCAAACACCTGTAACTCCAGCTCCATGGTGTGAGGAAGCAAGGTCCACTGCTTGCTCATTCTGGCCACTGGAAGCACTCACATGAATGTGCATACACACACACACACACACACACACACACACACACACACACAAACAGAGAGAGAGAGAAAGAGAGAGACAGAGACAGAGACAGAGACAAGAGAGAAATAAAAAAATATTTAAAAAAAAATGTGCTCTGGCTGTTATATGAAGAATGGATTATGGCAGAGTAGAAGATGGAGACAACTCTTCCTGAATGGAATAGCTGTGTGTGGAAGTGAAAAGGCACTGGGGTGGTAGGCGTATGGGAAGATGGAGTCACCCAAAACTAGAAGTACAGATGCAATCATCCATGGCTCCAAGAGAGGAAAAGGAGTCAGGCACAACCTTCAAACGCTTACCTCTGAAAACTGGGCACATTACACCATTATTGACAGATTGTTTAAAAATGCAGAAAGGAAGGAAAGTAAGAGCTCTGCCGTACGCATGTTAGGTAGAACCTGACTTCATGTAGACTTGAACAACAGATGAAATGTATATTTCAGAAACTCCAGAGAAAGATAGGAGCTGAGGGCAGAAACCAAAAGATGCTGCATTCCAGATAATTTTATAGTCATAAAGTTTATGAAGCTTTACATATGCATACACACAGAGAAAGAGACACATCACACACACACACACACAGAAATACAATACAACTACAATTTAGATACATGACATGTCTGTGCCTCTCATACAGAGGCAGGGACTCAGATCCATAGGGCTGCAGGCTAGTGTTCTAGCACAGAGAGAAGAGATGGGAAACTGACAATAAGTAAACCCTAACCCAGTAATCTGATTGGCTTCCAAATGCCCAGTCTCTGAGGACTAAATGCACTTACCACCCCTGACAATCTAATGATTATCTTTCCTGACATTTTCTTCTATGCAAAAAATACCCATTTCATCATGATGGCAAGAGAAGAGTGTGACACTTTCTATTTTTAGAACTCCCATCTCTTGGTCCCTCGGTGTTACCATAGGCAACTGGGGCTTCAATTTAAACACACATAACCTGTTTGTATATGTTCACACACACACAGTCAGAAGTACTGGCTGTGGGAATCAGTTATGCAGATAAAATTGCTTATGTCATCATTATCCTTTTCTCAAAAGATGATATTGAAGCAAGGCAGGCAAAGAATGCTAGGGTGGATTGTAGGACTCTGTGCATGAGGAGATAACGGTGATGACACAGAGATGGTGCAGAGCAAGGATGAATTAGCAAAGCAGCCATGAACCTTATTCCTCACCCGTACAAGAGAAGTCATCCACACGGATATATCCTGGGATGCAGTCACAGCGATATAACCCCGGCAAGTTGACACACACCGTGTTGGCATGACAGTAGTGCATCTTTGCTGCACACTCATCAATATCTAAAAAAAACAAAAAAGAGGAAAGAGAATTATGGTTAGTGGAGCAATCGGGTCAGAGTATAATTGCCCTGTAATGACATTATGGAAGGCAAATGGCCACTGGTGTCAGGAGTAAAAGCAAGGTGCATTAAATCCGAATGCTTAAGTACAAAGCCAGCTGGTGCACTGGAACCCATTCTGAGCTGAGAGTATTCTAGAAAGATGCATGGAGAGGTGCCACAATTGAGAACCCAAGGAGGGTGAACCCAGCTGTTAATTTTTCACCAAGAGAGAAACTCTCTTTAAATGTCCCAAATCAAGGAGTTGTGCATCTGCCACACCGAGGCCTATTAACATGCATTGGGCATTCATGGGACATGGTGCCGCTTTCATCAGCGAGATCAAGGAATCCAGTCCCTCTCTGCTATGTGTCTGATTGAGACATGCTTTAATCCACCTGTTACCAAATGAAGCTGCAGCCGTTTCCTCCACACCGTACCCTAGATTGAAGACAGCAACTGATTTTTTGGGATGCAAAATCAGCACTTTGGTGCTTTGACCTGGAGATAGGTACCAGGTGATGAGCTCACTCAACAGAACATAGCATTCTCTTTGGGATGGAGGTCAGAGAAACACCTGCTTTCTAAAAGTAATCCCTGATGAAGATGAAAATACCTGACATTGGGTAAACATTGGGTTCAGTCTTTTCTAGAAGCTAGGTTTTCAGATTTTGATTTGTGTTCATTGTGTTCAAAGTACAATTGCATAATTATTGGTGGGGTTGTTAAAACAACACAGAAACCCGAGACAGACAAATGTGAGATCTAGTTCAGGGTCTGATAGTCACCATCAGAGGCTTGCATTTGATACTCTGAACCTTTAGGCCCTCATCAGCTTGCCCCTTGTGGCAGTTCTGAACTAAATGCTGAGTACTTCCCAAGCATCAACTAGCTTGATTCCACTATCAAAGTGTAAACATCACCTCTATTTTAAAGTCTAGAAAATGAGGTTCAGAGAAGTTGAATTATCTGTCAGAGTCACCCCACATAACATGCTACCATGGGATTTGAATTCCTAAGTTAGCTATAAAATCAGCTGAAAGGCCCTTGAAGTTGAAAACAGTCAAATCCAGTTTATTCAATAATTACTGACATCCAAATATTTTAATTTATGGAAAATAGAAAAAATGGCTATAGCAAGTCACTAGAAAACTCATTTATCTGTTATTTTTCTTAAGAAACATAGTTTGATTTATTTCCCAATGAAGCACAGTGGAATAAAATTAGACTCTTTTCAGGTCTAAAGAGCTGTCAACCTATAAATAAGAGTTATTATTGGGTAATTGAGGTCTTAGGAGGAGATCCACAGTTAACAAGACTTAGTAACCTTGGTATGAGAAAAAAAGCACCACAATTTAATGAAAGAACTCAAGCAGCCAACAATGTCCTCTGTGCCAGTCTGTGTCTCAAGAGAGTGTTCCAGGGAACCTCACTTGCAGCAGAAATACTGATAGAGGAACAGAGTCACAGAATCAGCACCGTATTTCTTTTGTGCAATCACAGTCAGAGATAAAGAGCCTGATGTACTGTTTTGAAAGTGTCCTAGTTTATTTTGCTATTGCTGTGAGGAAACATTATGGCCAAAGCAACTTGGGAAAGAAAGGGTTTCTTTGGCTCACACTTCCATATCACTATCCATCATCAAAGGAAGTCAGGATGGGAACTCAAACAAGTCAGGAACCTTGAGTCGGGAGTTGATGCAGAGACTATGGAGGGGTGCTGCTTACTGGCTTGCTCCCCATGGCTTACTCAGCCTGATTTCTTATAGAACCTAGGAGCATCAACCAAGAGATGGCACCACCCACAATGGGCTGGGCCCTCCTCTACCAATAACTAATTAAGAAAATCCCCTACTGCTGGGATCTTATGGAAGAATTTTCTCAGTTGAGGTTCCCTCCTCTTTCTCAGATGACTATGGCTTGTATCAAGTTGGCATAAAACTAGCTCACACAAAAAGCAGTTTGTAGTTATTGTTCATTGTAAGCCTTTAGTATGACTATAGGGTGGTGGTGGATAAGCTGGTGGAACTGAAAGGCTGTAAACAGAAGAGAAGCCAGGTATAAAGAAAGGTTGTGGTGGTAGCACTGTTCATACAGTTTTTCATATTTTTGGGGCACAGCAAGATCACCCTTCCACATCCTCATCTCATTTAAGCATGGCTACATGACTGCACATGAAGTTGGAGTGTAGCAGCATCCATCTGAGTAGAAACATATAGTAAGCCAGGATCTGCCTCTACATCTTCATCAGAGCCAGTATCTGCCCCTACATTTGCTTGTGGCTGACTTAGAAACCACAGAAACATACTCAGGGATCAAGAAGGGACCCTGAGTTACAAGTGGGTCATCAAACAGGCATTATTAACAAGTTGCATGATAGAGAAATACATCTTCACTGAGATATATCCTTGAACCTTCTCTAGCCAGGATAAAGAGTTACCTCAAAGAAAATGGATCTTAAAAGAATATGAACTTATTAGGTAAGGAATGTGGGTGGTTATTCAAAGGAGAAACTATGAAAAGAAACCTTTTAAGTCTCTGTGGAATTAGGAGAGAGAGAATCACTGAACTGTGACTTTTAAGAACCCTAATTAATCAATTGCAGTGGTGTATGATGGCAGTATATACTGAAGAGGTGAAGGCAGGAGGGTCATGTGTTTGAAGCCAGTCTGAGCCACATCTTTGGGAGCTGGTGATAATGGTTCAAAGGTTAAAAAAATGTACTTCTCTCTTGGAGAACCAGAATTCAGTGTTCGGCACACAAATGTGGTGGCTTGTAACTGTAACTACAGATTCAATATATAGCCTCTTCTGGCCTCCACAGGAAGTTTCACTCATGTATACATGCTCCCACCCCCAACACACACACACACACACACACACACACACACACACACACACACACACACCTGTTTAAAGCATTTAAACAGTTAAAAAGAAAACATTAATTAGCCTTTACTGAGCCTGACAGAATAATGAGCAAATTGCCACTCTGGACCTCACAGACTATAAAAACTTGGATAATTTTTTGCCAAAGATAGGAGACTTTCTCACGGGGTATTTTACATACTCTGAGTGGGTCACAGAGGATTTCTCTGTTCAGAAAGAAGTCTGTGGAGGTGCCGATTCATCTGACACGAAGTAGGAGTGAAACAGAGAAGAGAAAAATGATGTACCACATGGCAGAGGGGGCATTCAGGAGACTGTTCCAGGGAGCTTTGCCTACTGAAAACAGGGCTAGAGAGAAAGAAAATCTCAGGCAAGTTCCCACTAGACCTCTCGGCCCACATCAAGGAACTTGGACTTTAATCAGGGCAGTGACACAATCCAATTTCTGTTTTTAAAATATCACTCGAGCTGTAGGAGAAAGAACTGATTGGAGCAGGCCAAGCTGAGGGCTAAATCACATTGGTATTTTGCTCACAGCCACACTGACGTCCTTTTCACTCTGCTGGGATGCCCAACCATTCCTCAAGATGAGAAACTCGTCAGGACCTGCCTCCAAGGTGATTCAATCTTCACCCATGGTCACAGCTGACAACTAGGCTGCAGCCCACAGTGAGCACTTGCCTGTCATGGATGCCTGTCAACTTTTTCCAAGGGGGACTCCTGGCTCATTTCCCTCAGGCCACTGCATGACGGCTGGGAGGCTGCCACCTCTTCTGGATTTGAAGGAGTCACTTGGTATGGTATGCTTACTTTGGTTCAAATAAACCAATCCATCCCTTTACTTCATAGGCATCTAAGGACTTGAGAGAATGTATTTTCAAAACAACAAAGAAGGGGGTGGTTACAAAACCCTAGAGAGGATTTCTCATAGACTTTTAACCAAACTCTTGCTCTCTCTAAGTCATGCAAGACTCGTGGCCTAGCATCTGAGCTGCTCTGTTGAAATGCCTTATAGTAAGCTTTGATTTTAGCTCATGCCTCTAATTTTGGCTCTTGAGTGTCTAAAAATTCCATGACAGAGCACCAAAATAAAGATGGAAAAAAAAGTCCTCTAGAAAATCAAACTGCCACAATCTTATCTTGGTGTTCAGCTTTCATTCAACTACCACATATAAGAGGCACGCTGTGGTACAGGCATACGGGAGGGAGAAGAAAATGAAATGGGGGTCACCCCTCTGGGTCCTGGAAGAGAAAGTGAAGGTAAGAACTTCTATAGTGTTAGGTTATGGGTGAGGGTAGAACAGTGAAGCTCTGCCAAGATAAAGATTGTCTCTCTCCATCCTCAGGGAAAGGCACAACAGGGTACAGTTTCAATAGGACTCAAGAGGGCTTCAGAAAGAAAATCTGATTAAAAGGAGAATCAAAACAGAATTAACATCTTCAAAGAGCTGGGAAACCCAGAGAAAACAACCTCCAGAAATAGCTGATATTTTTAAAACTCCCCCCCCCCACACACACACAACTGAGATTATTTTAAAGTGAGCCTAGGACAAACACTGCATTTTGTTCATAGAGAAAGGGCTATAAAAGGTGATGTATAATTAGAAAACAGAAAGATAAGATACTAGTCAATAAGATGGGTCATCATGCGGGGAGAGAATGCCTGGGCCCCACACAGCACAGAGAGACTTCTGACATGGGCGAGACATACTGTCAGAGCTTAAGGAAGGGTTCTGGCTGAAGAAAACATTCTGGAGCAGTGGTCTCTCTTGAAGTAATGTTCTCCCCAAAGCCAGGAAGCAAGAAAAGGCCGAGTCTGAGTGAGAACCTAGAGTGGTTAAGGCTGAATCTGCCCTATGAAGATGTTGAGCAGAACCATAGTTAACCTAACACTTGCTGAGATTCAGGGAGACAGGGAGGTGAGCTACACTCCTGCTGAGACAAGGACCAGCACCACAGCTGATGGCTGACAATGTCTGCTGTTTGTACATAAAAGACACGGCGCTCATCACCCCATGTGTGGCATCTCAACACTGGCTTACCTATTTGACCACTCTAGCAGGTAGGCACCATAGGTGATAATAAGTAAACTGGGGTTCAGAGATTTTTACAGCACTTATAAAAAGCACAGAATTACTTAGCACTAAAACCTTGATCTGGAGACAAGCAATTCAACTCGAAAGGACCTTTTCCCACTGGTGGTTTTAACACTTATTTAAATTTCAACCAAATGACTTCATGTGTGCCTGCAGTGCTTGTGACATGCACAGGAACAGACAGCTCGCCAAATCTGTATCCACTCCCCATGCCACCAATGACATCTGTTCAGGTGCCACTCTCTCTACTGAAAGAGCAGTGCCACCCCAGACATCTCAGTTTTCTTGGCTCCTTTAAACCAAATCCTCATATTTTTGCACTTTAGGCTCCAGGTCCCAAGGCTCCCAGTTGGGCAGATGCATCCTGTTGTCACCTTGAACCTGCTTCTTCCTATAGCTTCTGCTTCAGTTACTTGCAACCATCCAAGCCTCCAGTGAATTGGAAATTAGCAGAATGCCTGGGTGTTTATATGGTTATTCAGCATTGTTAAAGAAACATCTGAAACCTTGCTGCAGTGTGTTTTGGCTCCGGCAGAATGGAGTTCAGATTGTGATTCATTCATATAAATTGCTTGTCGTCCTTGAAATATTAGAGTTCATCTTCTCGTGGTCTTTTGAGGTAATGAAAACACATGATTTATGTCCCTAGGACAGTGAAGTGGTTTGTTTTCATTTTTTAAATGTATACTTATAGACTTTCAAATGAAACTTGATGTGACAGAATGGTTCTTCACACATCACCAACCTCCATCTACAGGACTTCGGAGCAAACCCCTACCAACCCAGATTGGGATCAGTGTCATTAAGTTAGAGCACAAATGAAAATTAGCTTGTGGTGTGTGGTCTAGGCAGCACACAGAGGTGGCTGTAAAGGTTCTTCTTAATAACATATGATCTATCCAGACTCATTATTTAAGGCTTTCCTAGGCAAGAAAAAATAACCCAGAGAAAGCTGGATACAGAGATGGGTGGAGGGTTCAGGCAAAGGAAGGAACAAAGGGAAGAAGACCGTGCCTCGGCTGTTTTGAGTCATGTTCTGACCAAGGACTGTTGGCATTTTCTCTCCTTCTTTCTAAATCCTCCAGGGACTGACGTCGGTATCACGTGTAGAATCTCTGGAATTTTAGAAGGCGTCCACATGGCATCAAGAAACATAAATACCCATGTTCTACTCTGAGCAATGAATCAGGGACATGGACTTGCTGTCCAAAAGTTGCATTCTGTTCTTTCTTTGTTAACATGTCTTCAATGCTGAGAATTGGAACAGAACTTTCCATCTATGTCATGCAGGATATTTGTTTAAATTTCAGCTTCCGCACTGGTGGCAGGTATTAGAGCTCTGAGCCACCCTGGCACAGCTCTTGGCCTTTCTGTTAATTAGTTGTGGCTCAGGACAAGTCACATTTCCTGAGATCGTAGATCTTGTCAAAGTGAGGGACTGGACCCAATACCTTCCAAAGACCCACTGGCTCTAAGGTTCTTGACCCTTTCCGATATTTCAATCAATTCATCTTAAGGTCTTGCATCTGGAGCAGCTCCTGGTCCACCTTCTCTACTCCCAGGAGGAGCATGTGAACATCCAACATATCTTTCCAAGACACCATTCAGAGGACTAGAGCCCTCACTGTGGTCCCCTATAAACTGCACTGAAATCTCCCTAGTTAAGACAAGATAACCTATATTCACAGGAAAGCAGTTCCAGACAGGCTCTCTGCATACTTTTAAGAGAACCTGCAGGGCAATGTTTCCAGCCTGACCTCCTGGTGATGCAGCAGTTGGGATGAGGGGAACACAGCAGTGGCGGCCAGCTGGTTGATATTTTTGAATCAGCTATACTTTCTTTTCCTTATGGGCCGTATTTACATTTTTTTTAAAGTTTAAGTGTATGCAATCTCTAAATTGAAACTATAAAAATCCAGCAAGAGCTTAGAGTACAGCAGCTACGCAGAGAGCCACTGGTGAGATGATGGCTGCCTGTCAGTGTCAGTCATCCAAATTAATAGAACTGTCAACAAGAATGAGTCCTGTTATGAACTAAGGCTTTAGATGACTATGATCCATCGACAGTATGCTCCCCGACTGCAGCTAATGTACCATCTGGTAGAGATGCTGATATGTGCGGAGATGTGGGTGCCAGGCCTGTGCCTTCAGTTGTACCATAAGCTTAAAACTAATTTAAAAAACACAATAGGCTTGGTTTTTAAAAATCTAAGGGAGGACAACAAAACATGGACTGTTTTATGCTTTCTCATAGGAGAAGGTAGAACAAAGCCTTGGGCTTGACCATTGGCACCATTGAAAGACAGAGCAAGAGAGATAGAGAGTGGGGATGGGGTGCCCCTGGCACAGACATGATCACTTCTCATCAGCGTGCTGGAAGCATATTCAAAGGTCAAGGTCTTCTTAGTCCAAAATTGGCATTTTTGTACCATGTTCCATTTATCTGTAATTATAGTTTCTTCCTAAATCAAGGGGAAAACAATCAAATGCTTATAGAACCTAGGACTATAAAAGCCAAGGAGAAGTGTGTGTGTGTGTGTGTGTGTGTGTGTGTGTGTGTGTGTGTTTTACATCTGTGTGTTTGCGCATATGTATGCATGTGTTTGCATGTTAGTGTATAAGCATGTATGTGAGAGCATTGCATGCGCATGTATATTTCTGTGTTTTTTGTGTTTTGTTTTGCATATGTGTTTATGAGTATATATGTCTAGTGGTTGGTGTGTATGTATGCATGTGGGGGAATGGTGGGTGGCTGTGTATGTGAGTGTGCAAGCAAAATGTGTCCTTCTCACAAAGAAATGCCTTCTTGATGATGAACAGAGATGTTGAGAAAGCTCCAACCCAATCCATCATAAGAGAACATGGGGGGATCAGCCATATGAGACCCCTTAATCATTAGGCATACCTTTAGAGAATGTATGTGAAGGAACTCAGTCAGCACTCACAGTTCTACACAGTACAGGTTAGAGCCATTTTCACTTAATGCATTAAGAATTAAGGGCACAATAGATTGTGAGATTCCATATAGGTCAGAGCAGATCCAGATGTGAGAATGTGGACACGGGATACACAACTCTGAACTGGATGATGTGGTCTCTCTTGAAAGATGGGCCAGAGCTTTCATCTTTCAACATGACACAGAAGTTCTAGCATTTCATATCTTCAACCACTGGTTCCGCTGTTCCTTGGGACATTTCCAGAGGAAGCAAATGTATCTGCCAATTCTATCCAACCCACAGATGCTTCTGACTCAAGGAGGGGTGACGGGAAGGACAGGGAGAAAAGGGGGAAGAGGGAGAGAAAAACAGTAAATAAAAATAGAGTAAAGGAAGGAGAGGGAAGGAAAACCATTTTTATAAAGCACCATATAACTCACTGCTGTGGACGGAATTGTGTTCCCCCAAGTGCACATGTTGAAATTCTACCCCCGCCCCCAACACGGTGATGTCTAGAGATGAAGGCAACTAGGGCTAGATGCAAGCAAGAGAATAGGGCTTGGCATGGTTTTCTAACTCTTTGGAAGAGATGCTGGAGACTTGACCTTCTTCCCCTTCTAGGTGAGGCTAAGCTGACCAGCTGCCAATAACCCAGAATAAGACCCCTCACCAGAGCCTTGCTGTGCTAGGACCCAGGTCTCAGACTTCCAAACCCCAGAGAAGCAACAAAGCATCCTGAGATTTCACACTACACCATGGCCAGTGCTCTGTTGTGGCATCATGAGCTGCTTCCCACCATAACCCTTTCCATTTCTCTGTTGCTTAGGGAAATGGGTTTTTGAGTCAAATTCTCCCATATATAGCAAACAAACATGTTGCCAGCCAGAACACATACCTTCAGATTTAAACTCCAAGAGATAGTTTGATCCTCCCATGATTGACAAACGCATCCTGTTACATCATTCTGTTAGAGATTGTTGGTTTGATATTTTAAAAGTATTTTTCCATATTCAGCTATATCAGATACCTGGAAATTCAGGATAACATGTTTGGGTTTTTTTGTCCTGCTGGGCTCAATTTCAGAATCAAACACTGCCATAAAGTAGCATTCTCATTTTTGTCTTTGGGAATCACAGTTCACCAATTTCAACCTAATGATGGCAAAGCATGATGAGAGCACACCCCATGAAGTTCCACCCATCCTGGCACTTCTGACCTTTAAGAATGTCCATATACTGCTATTGGCTGTCTGTGAGGAGAGAGAGACACCTGGGGTGAAGGGTGATTGCTCCTGTCTCGGTCTCTGGCTGTACAGCAGCCCGCCTGAACCTATCTGTGTAAGCTCCGCTGCAGATGATGGTAACAACCAAGATCAAGGTCCTAATAATAATAATAATAATAATAATAATAATAATAATAGGCAAGTTCATGAGATGTAAGCCAGATGCGCTATCATAGAATATCCTGGACACATGAAAATAACAGCAATCTTTTGTCTTTGAGTGGGAAAGGGAATGCAAGAGCTTTTGAGGGTCTGCCAGATGGCACAAGCAGTGAAGTTTCTGTATGTTGGTGTGATGTGGTTGGGTCTTCAGAAGTCACGCTCATCTAGGAGGGCGGACGTGGCAGGATGCTGGGTTGTGTGGGTGCCATTCAAGTCCTCTTGGTGAAAGAACAGGCTCAATGCATAAAGGGGTCTTTGGTCATCATGTTGTGATAAGCATAGGCCGAGTACTTTAGGGGCCCGAAAGGTGCGAAGAGACCATGGAGGGTGTGAACCTAGAGCACCGACCTTTTTCTAACCCCCTGTGAACCACCTTAGTGTCTCTGTTCTAGTAATATTCACCTGCCCTAGTTTATTAAACATCCCTGTAGGTATGTAATCAAATTATTCATTCATCTTTTTCATTCAGTAACCAGAAGAAAATGCACAAACGTTAGCCTTGTAAAAAATAAATAATGGAGGCCTGGAAAAATGTCTAAGTAGATAGGAGTACTTGCTGCTCCTGCAGAGGTCACAGGTTTTGTCCCCAGTACCCATACTGGGCTTACAAACTGTCTTTAACTTGAGCTCCAGAGATTGGAGACCCTCTTTAGTTCTCTTGTTCTACATGCACACAGCATAAATACACACAAGGATGCATAAAACATCGAGAAAGATAAATGAAAGAAAAAATAACCTAAAAATAAATGAGCTGGTGCCAAAAGTCTAACTCTGACTCACAATGGCATCAAATTAGTACGGGACCAAACACCTGGCTCCAAGATTTATTCCTGTGGGCCAAAGATGAAAGACACAACCTGAGTTCAGGGAAGCCACTCCCTCTCACCTACCATTTGTATGCTACGCGACTATCAACTACAATTTGCTCCTGTAGTCTTCCAAGGGGATGGAGCAGTGTTTCTTTAGAGAAAACAAGTATCTTAAACTGAAGTCAATATTACTCCTTCTTCCAGATTATTACACATCTAACAGAATCATAATAGAAAAAGCAGAGATTGTTGAAGCTGATCATCAAAACCCACCAGGTCCAGATTCCCATCTATTGAAAACAAAAAACAAAAAACAAACAAACAAACAAAAAAACCAAATAGAATAGAAAGAGAAGAGCAATGGAATGTAACCAGATTTCTGAGAAAACACTCCAAAAGAAAAAAAAAAGAAAACAAAAAAACAAGGAAATGGAAGAAGAAAAAAGAAAACAAAAAAACAAGGAAATGGAAGAAAAAAAAATCTTACACCTAAAGTAACAATAGCAAACATTTATGTACAGTTCTGCAATCAGTATGGCTCCTGGTGTCCTTATGGCATCACCCATTGGTGGATTCTGTTTAACTTCTCAAGTCTACAAAGGAAGAGTGAAAGTAGGAGAAGAAAGATAAGTGGCCTGACTAAGGTCACACAGCAGGGAAGGAGTGAGGAGAGATAACTGTTCCTACCCTCCACCACCATGGCCTACAGCCCCTGCTCCTACACTCCACACTCTGGCCTGTTCACTCAGGCCCTGTTTATTCTGCTCGCTTCCTGTTGCTATTTCTAGTTTCATTCCCCAAGGACTTCTGAATTTTAGGAGAAGGGGGATCCCATAGGTGGGGAGATACTAGGAGATAGGGAGTAACAGAGGCTGGAAGACAGCAAGGTCTTAGTAACCTCAAAGGCTAGTGGATCCCAGGCACTGGGAGATGCTGAGAAATGGAGGGCTCCTGGAGCCGGGGTATTACAGAGCATGGAGGACTGCAGTGGGGCTCAGGGACTGGAAGCAGGAGGACTGAGTGGTCTTCTCTGGTTCAGAGTTTCTGTTCAGGGTACTAAAAGGCTTAGAAAGACAGAGTGGTGATGGTTATCCGTTATTACTGCTAAACTGTTCACTTAAAATGGCTAAATTGAGCTAAGCACAGGGGCAAATGACTGTAGTCCTAGAACTCAACAGACTAAGGACGGAGGACTCTTGTGAACCTGAAGGTAATCTGCCTCATATAGTCAGTATCAGGCCAGTTGAGGCTATAAAATAAAACCCCATCTCATAACATGCAAAAGTGGTTAATTTTATCTACTTATCTTCCTTAAATAGGTAAATTGAATAGTGTAAGAATTTTATCTCAATATAGCTGTCTCAACACGAGAAGGCAGTAGACAAAGCTGCACTTCTTATGTGTTTGTGTGTGTGTGTGTGTGTGTGTGT
>NC_034590.1:23044931-23057156 GCF_900095145.1 Mus pahari | reverse complement strand
TGTGTGTGTGTGTGTGTGTGTGTGTGTGTATTTATGTGTGTGCATGAGAGAGAGGGTGATTAGTTTCCTTTAATGTCTTTGCCCTAAATATGAAAAAATTAAAGCTCTGAAGAAAAAAAAAAAAACAGCTTCAGAATTTAAGGTTTTTGAAACTTATTTAGGAATGTGAAAATAAGAGAAAATCCTTGAATAAATAGTCTGATAACAAAGATCATTGCTATCCCACCTTGGATAAATGAAATAATTTAGGCAAAAAATAAATCTAAGATGCCATGAGGCCATATACCAGCAGTTCCCAGAGGCTGGAACAATGCTAGAATCTCTCCTTTAGATGTATTCTGGGATCTAGTACAGAGATCTGATAGTGGCTAATGACTTTTAGAAGATAACCCCTAAATATAACAGGGGACCGGAAGGAGGGAGGGAAGGAGGGAAAGAGGGGGGGAGGGATAAAAATTGGCAGAATTGAGAGATACATATTTTCAAATGCTATTCTCAGACCTAGGGGAAAAGGCTAGGTGCATAAAATGGTGTCAGAGTCCGGGGTGCCCTGTCCTCCCCTTGCTTGTGGCCAAGGAGACCTGCTTTAGTGTTAATAATTTTGGGTAAAACAACCAGGCCCCTCTCAGAAGCACCATTAAAACTCTCACTGGTCTTTCCATGCCTTGTTCTGTCTTAGGGACCCAGGCTAGGGTGATGGAGATGCCCATGGGCACCCTTGCCTCTCAGGAGCACAGCTGGCCAGGGGTGAAGCTGGGTGGCAGGAGCTGAGAAGTGCCAGGCATGGCCATGCCTGCCATGAGACTTGGCAAGAGAAATGTAGACAGAGGACACAGGCAGGCTAAAGGCACTTGGAAGGAAATATGTCAAGAAATGCCAGAAGGGCAGGGAGCATCTAGGACAGGGCCTGCTTGATGAAAACTGGGAGGAAAGGTGGATGAAGACAAACCATGTGAAGGAAGGAAACCCCCAGAGAAAGCATCATCATTGAAACAGCCACGGTATGAACTAGCCTCATTGGTGACTGTGGGTTTGTTGGGTAAGAGGAACATCAGGAAGGTGAATATGGGCAAGCCTTGGATGCCACGTGAAGACCTGGTCTCTACCCTGAGGACTACTACAATGTGCATTTGACATGAAGATGGGTCCATTTCTTCCCCCATTTTTTATACTTAGTGTATACTTTAGCATAGTATTCAATAACAAATACCCCTTAAGTCCTTCTACTGGCTTCCCCTCTCTGTCTCTCATTTAAATTTATTTTTTTCCTAAAATTTCAAGTCATTGTCATAAGGTATTTGAGCATACGTATTAACTTTGGAAAGAAGTTGATTAAATTCTTTGAACTGATAAACACGAATGAGATGTGTGCATTTATCGAGAGGAGCAATTTCTGGCTTTTTTTTTTTTTTCCACTGTTATATATTTGAAAAGACACACATGAACTAATCTAGAATTATTAATGTGGTCTGAGGTAAGGTAATCACTGATGATTTTAAAGTCATCAACCTGGAAGCAAGGCTGAGGCTGACCATCAGAAGATCAGCAGGCGTGACAAGAGCAAGCACAGATAAGGAGAGACAGCCACCTGCAGTGAGTTTGCACACGGACCGAAAACTATGCGAGAGCCTCGAGCGGGAAGATTCCGCCTGAAGATCAGTCTACTGAAGTTTGTAATTTTGAGGATCACATTCAAGGAATAGAGGGGGTCAAGAGCGCAGGAAGTAAAATGAATATGAAGCTGGTCATAGGCCAAAAGGTAAAGATCTTGAGACTGAACTCTTGCCCGCAATAATAGCAAGGATTTTTGTGAAGATGAAATCCAAGCCACGAGGTATCAAAGGCTTCAGTGAACAAGGGAGGAGGCCAAGAGGTTTGTCAACGATGACAACTAGATAGGGTCACAGGTGTGGTAAGCAGATGGCTGGGAGTTCTGAGGAGAAAGGTTTTCCATAAGGAAAAGAATCCTTGACATAAGGCGAAGCTGACTTTGAAGAAGCCGAGCTGACTCTGGGCTCAGGGAACACCAAATGTTAAGAGAAGAGCAGCCCCTGCTAAGAGCTGTGTCTACAGAGGAATTCAAGAGAAGGGGCATTCTGTGAAATATTTGATAAGGGTGGGGGGTCGTTTAGTCAACAATGCAATAGGGACTGAGGAGATGGCTCACTGGGTAAAGTGCTTGTTCTGAAAGTATGAGGATCCAGGTTGAGATCCCCAGTGTAGACATAAAAGCCAGGCAGAGTGGTGACACACGTCTCTTAACTCCAGTGCTGGTAGAAGGCAGAGACTGACGGATCTTTGTAGCTTGCTGGCCAGGCAGCATACCTAAAATGGTGAGTTCCAAGTTCAGAGAGAGACCTTGTCTCAAAAACTAGAGTCAGAGCGGGCGACATCAAGCACTGAACTACAACTTCTGCATTCACATGCACAGGAAAGCACATTTATGCACACATGTGTACACACACCTAAACACACATAGCAGCCAAGTTATTCCTGGAAGGCAGTATTCCCTAGCACTTCATCCTTCTCTCCAGCTATTTTATTCTTTCCGGCCCTCCCCCTGCTAAGGCCCCCTGAGCCTTGGAGGAGGTGATGCAAACACACCATTCTATGTCTGAGCACTGGACAGTCGTTCATTCTCAGAACTCAGATCAGTTAGGAGCCACTAACGGACACCCATATGGACACAGTGGCGCATGCCTTTGATCCCAGCACTGAGGAGGCAGAGGCAAAGGCAGGTGGATCACTGAATTCAAAGCCAGCCTGGTCTGCAAAGTGAGCTCCAGGACAGCCTGAGCTACATAGTGAGACCTTGTCTCCAAAAAAACAAAAACAAACAAACAAACAAAGGAGCAGTTTCTCTGACAAAGGCTGAGCGACATCATCTTTGGACCATATGTCTTCCTTTCCCTCATCCCACTCTAACTGTTCTTCCCCCATTTCAACCTTCACACACACGTACCAAGTGCTACCTTGTAGAAATACTCTCACTGGGAACTTCTGAGAATCAGTTTTCCCACATGTGTACAGGCCCCACAGAGAGGCTATAATGTCCCCTTCCCTCTAGGAGACAGAGGCCAGTGAGAACTCTGGAAAGCAGGCTTTACTTCTTGTGTTTCTGACACTGTTCTAGGCTTACCGTGTGCATCAGCTTGCTTATCTTTCACATCAGTCTCCTTCCTGTTACTGATACCATCCCAGAAGGGAAAAACAAAGAGACACAGTTCAGGAACACACTAACATGAGCCAGGTGTACAGCCACTCTCATCAACTGAGCCACCCTCCCAGGGGTCCTTAATCCCCACTTTTCCCTTTTGCTTCTGCAAAACTCTAAACCCACCTAGTGTCCCAACCTAGCCCATTACTAAATGCTAGACTATGGAATCTTAATATCAGACTTAAATCAAAGCAGTCATAAAGCGACTAAGTAAATATGTGTTAAAATAAAAGCAAGACAGGTAATCTTAGAACATTCTGGAATATCTGGGGCATTTCTTCTTCCTGGGATGCCCCTCTTACTTGTCTTTTATCTTGCCATCCTGCAGATCCTGCCTTATATGACACACCATGTCTACCCCCTAGCTTTCTACTGGGTCCCCCATATGTGCATCCCCCAACTGAGGTCCTATCTGATAGAAGAAGTGCCATATCTCACCAAGTTCTATGAAGTTAACATCTGTAAAGTCATGTCACATTGTCACTTCTAGGCATATGTGTACTATCCCACTGGCCTGCTCTTTGAATATGGGGCCATTTTACTTTTCTCTGTTCATAATACCAGAACATATACAGGACCTAATATCAAATATGTGCTATATTATATTACACAAAAAGAGTGACTCTGATAATTGGATGGATGAATAGTAACATATACTATTATGAATACAACCTGTGAATTGATATTGCATCTAATAAATATCAGAGCTGGAGTGTCAATCAAGTAAGAATGGACCCTATAGTAACTACTCTACTGGCTGGTCTCTTAGTGAAAAATCTCACTTTAAAAAAATATATAATTTTTTTCTAAAATTGAAAATGAGCCTCTAGAACATCACTCATTCTTTTCCACACCCAAGTGCCTTGGGTTTTAGCATTAGAAATAATATTTATTCACTAGGCCCTTTTCATATAACTGAATCTTTAGACTGAGGTTACATCAAGTAAACTGCTCAGCTAGCTGAAAATTCCTCTAGGTATACTTCATCATGCTAAGAAAACAGTCTGCAGTCTTTATCTGAACTGTTCAAGTCACAGGGAGATGGCTCAGCAGGTAAGAGCATTTATCCGTAAGCCTCATCCTGAATTCAATCCTTGGGACTCATGTGGTGGAAGGAAAGAACCAATCAAACAACTACCCCAAGTTATCCCCTGAGGTACAGACACACACACACACACACACACACACACACACACACACACACACATAAATAAAATATAAACAGAATAAAAATAGACAGCCAGAGAAAACCTGAATATGGTATATGTCCTAGCTATAGAAGTCTTTAGAGTATTTATCAATAAGGAGATATTCAGCCATAATGAATCCCCTAATGTTGCCTGGGGGGATCAATCTGTGGCATAGAAAATATCTGTAGTTTATCAAGTTATCCTCTGAGGTACACACACACACACACACACACACACACACACACACACATGCACGCGTGCATAAATAAAATGTAAACAGAATAAAAATAGCCAGATAAAACCTGAATATGGTATATGTCCTAGCTATAGAAGTCTTTATTTATCAATAAGGAGTCATTTAGCCATAATGGATCCCCCTAATGTTGCCTGAGGGGATCAATCTATAGCATAGAAAACATCTGTATTTTATTAAACACCTGATATGAGGCAGCAAATATGAGTCCACTAGTTATAAGCCACAGGATACTGCAAGACATGTTTCATTCCATAGAAAGGGAACCAAATGAGGCTTGGAGAGCTAAGATCAGATCACTCACAAAGGGCAGGTACAGGACTGAAATCTACTTCTGTTTTATTTTGAGGTTTCACCTTTTAAATAGATGACATGCTACTCAGAGCAGATACAGACTGCTGCTCCCAAACCAACAGTGCACCTGCCTAAGAGAGAGCAGAGACACCTTTTAGCTAAGTCAAATGCTGTCATTTCTCAAGGAGCCAAGGTTTGGCTTCACTCTGAAATCCCACTGATACAAAGGATCCCCCACTAAAAGCATTCATAAATGTGTTTAAGGCGAAGGTAGAAATGGATGCACTTCCTTTCAAAGTAAACAGGTCATGGAAGACAAAGTTTGAAGCTGGTCTCTCAGTACTGCAGTTGTCCCCACTGCTGTTTCTTGTGCTCCTGAATCTTCTTCATAAGGCTAAGGTCACAACTGAAAAGCAACAGAACTAAACCCAGATCTCCCTGACCTCAAGTTCACTGCTGTGTAACAGAAATACGTTGCTACTGGCAACATGAAAGTTATCATCAATAGAGCCAAAATACCTCCATTGAACCTGGGAAAAAGTCAACCTAGAACAAGCAAACATCCTTCCCATTAGTGATGATTGCTGCCAAGAGGATATTTTGCTTCGCTTCCTAGAGAAGGATGTTAACCACAGTTTTGTGACTAACACATCAACAGCCACGAACACTGTCACTGAATTCAGGGAAGATGAACTGGCCTTTATAAACGTGGCTGAGGACAGTAGTTCTGAGCCATTTAATACTCATTCTTCAGCCACTTTTCTGCCCTGTGAGCTCTTTTCATTGTTTGTGTCACCCTACATCTCGAACTACAGGAAGTGTCCAACTGGAAGCTGAAGTCAGGGGCCAGATAGAGATAGTTGGCTTCTAGACCCAAGATGGTCTACAGAAAGCCCCGCCTCCCCTACCACACATCCAGTGAATAAAAGACACTGAAGATCTGTCTGCTTTTGGTGGCAGCCTCACTCAAAACCAGACATGAATGGGACACTGCGACCGGCACCTAGTGCTATCTTCCCAGATATTTGATCACACTGTGAACCCCATGACTGTGTTATTTAGCAGAAAAGCCTGTTTCTAGTTGTGGTCTGATTTGACCCTTAGCACACACCTTTAGTGCCTCTGACTGGAATACAGACACACTCTTAGTACACACCTCTAATCTCCAACAATGAAGGTAAAGTTAGTTTGTGGAAGGACGTACCCATGTTTGAAAGTGATGTCTAACTGAGTGACAGACAGTGATGAATTAGAGGACAGGATGTGCCCAACTCACATGAGAAGGGTGAAGAAAGGGAAGCCTCTTGAGGGGCAGAGCAGAGATGGAAAAAGAGAGAGAGTCAGTTTTACTTCGAGAGTTTTACAGAGACAGGTTGAAGAAAGAACAAACTAGACACAAGTAATGCCAGAACAAGCCAGAAAATGAGAAGGAGCCAGAAGATTAGAACAGATTGCTTGAGTTAATTTGAGACCAGGCACGGCAATTCAGTCAGAGGACACAAAAGAAGTCATTTTGAATCAGTCAGCTTGGTGAGGACTTTGGGCAGAACAGCTGAATTGAGCCAGTCAGCCAGCTATTAGAAAGAACTAGAAAGGGTGAGTATATTCAGCATTAAGTCTTAGAGGCTGAAAAATACTCTAGGCCTAGATAAGCTTGTACAGAGGCTAGAAGCTTCCAGGACTCTGCTTGGGTTAGCAGACTGAGCCAGTAAACCCCAGAGACAATTACTACAGGAGAATAAAAGTTACTGTAACTTTTCACGAAGGTAGCCAACTACAGAAGTGACAGGATTTTGATTCTACCATGAGATAGAACTCCCTCTTTGAACACACTCCAAAACAGACTAGAAGGCCTTTCTTCCACACTACCATCTTAAAATCCTGGGCAATTAGAGACTCCCTCCATGTTTCATGCCTCTATGTAAACACTTTGATACTCTGAAGACTACAGAAACAAAAATGATGCCAGGTGAATTCTCATACCACAAATCAGTGAGTAAACTTGCTTTATTTTGTGGTGGGGGAGGGAAGGGTGGGAAGGGTTTGAGACAGTGTTTCCCAGGGTAGCCCTGGCTGTCCTAAAGTTCATACTGTAGACCAGGCTGGCCTCAAATTCAGGGATTCACCTGTCACTGCCTCCCAAATACCAGAATTAAAGGTGTGTGCCACCATGTCCACTATGCCCGGTTTGAATCGGCTTTCTTAATTTTGTTCCAGACCGAGCTTTGTTTACCACACATATATAATTAGCAATACAGATATACACACTCACTACAGGTTGTTTTCATTGTTATAGCACATTTTTATCTATAAGAAGTCACTGGATAGGGGATGAAACACTTGAAAGGAGAGAATCGAGTCCACACCTCTTACTTCTACCTGAATCCAACTGATAAATGCATTTAATGCTGTTCCAACTTTATAGGAATTTTAAGGGATTGGCACTTGGTTATTTTTAGAGATACCTTTAATTCACCTTGACAATGAAAAGAAAAACCGAGCCACGCTAATGCAATTAAGCTGATTTCCATTTGGCTACTATGTATTTCACTCCTGTCATCCATTATCCTTAACTTTGCTATTGGCCAGGATGAACAGGGCAGCATTAAATCTGCAGACGAACAATCCTTGCCTTCTCATTGCTTTATTCTGAACAATTAAGCTAAATCAGCCAGCAACCCTGGCATTTCCATCCACTTCCCATCCCTCATCCGTGGAGGGGTGGGGGCAGAAGGCTTATTTCTTCCTTTTTAATCTCTAATACTCTTACACTGGCCATGTTCTATCTCTGTGCTGTGATATTGACTAGCTTCTTTTGAAATTCACATAGATGCTATCTTCAAATGATAAATTGTAGCAGGCTACTCATATAATTGATCTTGAATTCCCCGTGCCCCCAACAACCTTTAGCTGTGGCATTTTGAAGGACTCCGTACCTCTTTGAAAAATCACAGGCTGATGAAATTCTGATGGGGGGGGGGGTGTCTCACTCTACCTTTAAAAAAATGTCTCAAATCTCCCAAGAAGTGTGAACATTGACCTCTATCACCGTTCCGAAGATATACTTTAAAAAAATTAGACATGAGATATGAATAGTAGTTGGGTAAGAAACTCATGTTCTTGCTTTAGAGCTAGGAAAAAAAAATTGTATTTACTTGACCTCCACATGCAGCAAGAGATGGTGTTAGCTGAGGGGAAAATGACTAGTTGCTATCTGTACAAATCTGTAGAATTTGTCTGACTTATTGCAGCTTACCTGGGAAGATACCAGATGTGGCTGGAGAAAGGACATCTGTGGACTTTTGGGTCAAATTCAGGTTTAAGCCTGGATTTACCTGCTAGGACATATTGCTTGGAGGAAATACTTGCTCTGAGCCTCAGTTTCCTTATGTGTTACCATACTGAGTAACTGTCAAACTAATTAGAAAAAATATAAAGCATACACAGATCCTGAGAGATACCATTTCGCCATTAGATTGACTTTATCTAGATTGTTATTTTCTTTAGACTATTGTTATGTGTCTATTGAAAGCACAGATTCTGGGTCACCTCCCTCAGGATATGGCCGTGATCACTGGGAAACTTCCAACAACAAGCATATATAATCTATAACAGCATGATTTATTGGAACTACAAAAATATTCAGTGATGCATCGAAGAGGGAGGGAGAAGGAGAGGGAGAGAGGGAAAGAGAGAGACAGAGAGAGGGGGACTCAATGAAGTAAGCAGTCATTGCAGAAGTCCATTGAAATTTATGCATTTGAAACCAGAGGTCAGAGGTCAAATTGTAAAACTTGCATCTATAGCAGAGGTTACACTTTGTCTGTAAACGAGGGTGGACTGGCAGACAGCTCAGTGTCTCCCTTGCTATCATGAAGACTAGGGTGGATCCCAAGAGTCCACATTAAAAAAAGAAAAAAAAGCCAGAGGTGAGTATTACAATACTCACTTGTAACTGCAGAGCTGGACAGGTAGTGACAGGTGGGTTCCAGGGATCCCGCATGCTTGGCAGCTTTCAGACGAGTGAGAGACCCTCACTTAAAACAAAAACGTGGAAGGCACCTGAGGTTGTCCTCTGGCGTCCACATACTCATGTCCATATGTGGACTTGCATACAGAGGAACACACATGCATATAGGCATGCATGAATACACATTCTCACTCAAAATTGAATCAGATAATCCATAGCTTTCGTGAAGCATGTTTCTATCACAGTTATAGAACCCTGACACTGTAGCATGAAAATGGGCACCAACAACACACGAATGTGTAGAGCTGTGTTCTAAGAAGACTTTATTTACAAACCATATGTAGCAAAACCACCATACGTGGCTGCCCCTTGCTGTGATGGGAGCCAGTGTACGCAGAATAGGCATCTTATAGTCTCCTTCATCCTGCTGTGTTCAAGATGACTGTGGTATTTAAAGTGCCTTTACGTCCAAACAATTTCATAGAACATCAAGTTTGAAACATTCATAAACAATATTAAGACAAGACAGAAAAGTTCTTGGCCTTCAAAAAATTATTTTCTATCCACACGGACTGATAACATTTGTCAGTATGATAATGAAAAATAGAGATTACATAGATCTTTCCATGAATTTCAGCAATCTGCTATAATTTATAATACAAGTACCAAGTGAAATAGTCTTATTTTCTTCCATATCATAAAGGCACTAAATCCCTTAGGCATCTCCAAACCTAACTAAAGCAAAACGTTTTTTTTCCCCCAGAATATAAACTTAATTTTCTCTTTCTACTTTGTTCCTTACTGGAAGTTTAATAAAAATGTTAATTCTAATTATTTTGCTGTTGGCTATGATATTTATAAAAGAGCATTTTCATCCTATTACCCTCAAAAACAAAGTCAACTTTAGTTTTGAGTTATAAACAATTACAGGGCTGAAGAGGGCTCATTTGGCAAAATGCTTGTTGTGTAATCACACAATCAGGAGTGTGAATCCCCAGAATGTGAGTAAAGGTCAGGTGGATGTGGCAGTATGCCTGTGAGTTCAGTATTCATGAGATGGTAAGACAGGGTCCCCCAAGTAAACTACCTAAACTAGCCCAATCTGTATTCCCTGGGTAGCCCTACCTTACCATTGAAGGTAGAGAGTGGATGTCAACTTCTGCCTCTACCCACATACACAGTAAGGCACGCATGCACACGCACAGAAACATGCACAAATAAATCAAAAACTCCAGCCTTGGCTATAGAGTGAGACCCTGGACATGTAGTTATTGTTATCACCATCATGATCATCATGATCATCATTGTCGTCGTCATCGTCATCATCATCATCCAGACAGAAAGTTGAAACCAGAAAGCAACACAGCATGAAGGATCAGCAGCACATGCTACTTACTACCCCCCCTTTTATTTTCTTCTCTACTCAAGGTCTTATCTCTACACCCTTAGATGAGAGCTTTCCACTTGAGAACCGTACTAAATTTGGTCTGAAGTTAGATGCACTCTTGGGATAGAGGACACCAAAGGGCTCATGACTTGCTCTGTAAGTGAATGGAGGCTCCTAGGCATTGGTGATGACGGGATGAGAATTCCCCCATGTGAACCTGGGATGCAGATTAAAAATCCAGGGATAGCAGTGACAGGTGAGGATGGCCCACTGTGAGGGAAAAGCCAAGTCTCTAACCTCATCTTTCAGCTGCTGTAACCATGACTTGAAAAACCTTCCAGTTCCACCTCCTCCTCACTGAGAGATGCTGTCCAGGCAGATGAAAGCAGCAGTTTGTCAGGAGCTACCTAGGAGAGGCTAAAACTAACAAGTAAAACTGAGCAATGACTTTTGTAGAGGTGGCCCATTGTTTTGCATGGCTGTGATTGGTAAACTCTGAATGGCAGGGACTTCAGAGATCGCACCTCAGGATTGATTCTTGTTGTTGGTATGCCTTTTCCTTTCTTTATTACATAATCTAGTGATTCCTAGGCATTGGCCTACCCTATTGGGCAGATTTTCTGGAGATCTAAGAAATACTCTCGATCCTGTACCTTTCCCGCCCTAGGAGGGGTGTCTGCCCGGGAGGGGTCTCGGGGCCTGAGCAGGTAGGAGAGCCATCTTTGCTCCTGTGCACTGCTGGGGAGAGGGCGGCCTGCAGAAGTGACACAGCTGCTGGGACAGACTCCATTTCTGGCTCCAGACATCCAGCACCTTTCCCACCAGAGGAGAGCTGATAAGAGAGCCATCTTTGCTCCTGTGAATGGCCAGGGAGAGGGCATCCTGCAGAAGCTACACAGCTGCTGGGACAGATTCCTTATCTGGCACCAGACATCCAGCACCTTTCACACAGGAGGAGGGGTGTCCGCCCAGGAGGGGTCTCAAGGCCTGAGCTGGCAGGAGAGACATCTTTGCTCCAGTTCACCTAGGCTCCAGTCTGAACTGGTGAGAGTGTGGATCGCAGAAGCTACACAGCTTTGGGACAGACAGAAGCAACCTAACTTCGGGGACAGACCCTGTTTCGGGCTCCAGAAATTTGGGCACCTTCCTTGCCAGAGGAAAGGTGGCCACCTGTGAGGGCTCTGTCTGCCAGAGCAGGTGAGAGAGTCATATTGTGCCCAGGGTCCCTCAATGGTTAGTCTGTACAGGTGAGTGAATAAACAGCAGAGGCAACACATCTTCTGGGACAGGCCCTGTTTTGGGCCTACATCTTCAGCCAGGAGGCAGTTTTGAAGGCCAGGCCTCTGTGCACCTTCCCTGCTAGAGGAGAGCTTGCCTGCAGAGAGTAATCTGACCACTGAGACTCAGGAGAGAGCTGGACTCCCAGGACTGCGGACAGAGGCTAACAGAATCACAGGAGGAACAAGCTCCAACCAGAAACAACTATAACAACTAACTCCAGAGATCACCAGATGGTGAAAGGCAAATGTAGGAATCTTACTAACAGAAACTAAGACCACTCACCATCATCAGAACCTGGCACTCCCACCTCAGTCAGTCCTGAATACCCCAACACACCAGAAAAGCAAGAACCGGATTTAAAAGCATACCTCGTGATGCTGGTAGAGGACTTAAAGAAGGGCAGTATTAAAGAAATGCAGGAGATCACTGCTAAAGAGGTACAAGTCCTTAAAAACAGGAGAATACTTCTAAAGAGGTAGAAGTCCTTAGGAGAACAGAAACAAACAGGTGATGGAATTGAACAAAACCATCCAGGACCTTAAAAAGGAAATAGAAGCAATAAAGAAAAACCAAAATGTGAAAACTCTGGAGATAGAAACCCTAGGAAAGAAATCAGGAACCATAGATGTGAGT
>NC_034590.1:23029497-23041592 GCF_900095145.1 Mus pahari | reverse complement strand
TGTGTAGACAAATTGATGATTTCATAATTCCTGATAATGATTTTACAGAAGTCCTAAATTTATACAAGTAATTTCCAGCTCTCTAAAAAGCTGCAAATAGGGTTCTGAATACTTCATGTGTCACAGGCTAATTGCACTAGGATAAGAAACCAGGCTTGGAACAGATTTATGATCAGGGAAAAAATAATCCTTCTAGGATAAGATGAGAGACCACTATCTGATAACTAAAGGTCATAAACTAGGAATGGACAATTTATTGTAGCTACAAGACAAAAAAATAAAATATTGACTGGTATTAATGACCTTATAGAGCTAGTAACAGGTTATGAATGTTTAGTCAGATATTCATCTTAATAGAAATACATGTAAACATTTCTGCTGTGACTCCTTATCAATTTATGACTTAAATTAGTGTCTTAAAATTGCTAGTAACTTGTGGAATGTAAAGATTCTTGGAAAACCATGTGATCGCTTATTCTTGAAATATACAGGAACCAAGAATGATGACAATGATACACAGGGTTTTTTTTTTCCCCCTTACTTGCAACAATACAAAGAAAGAGGCCTTTTCTTTCTCAGAGCTTTAAAGGTTGGAGCGTCTTTTTCATGCAGAATGAATGAATTTTTCCTGCATTGGTGCTTTCTCGTTGGAACTTGGTCTTGGGGGCTTTTGTTCCTTCCACCAAATGTATTTATACATATGTAAGTATAGATAGGTGTTTGTAAGTATGGGTGAATACTTGTGGAGTTGCTGAGACAGGTGGTCAGGGCTGAAGTGTGAGTGTGTGTGTGTGTGTGTGTGTGTGTGTGTGTGTGTGTGTTTGCACATGTGCAAGCATACTGCCTGTGTAAAAGATTTTAATTCTTTTCCTTCCTTTTCTCTCTGGTTCACAAAAAGTTAATGAGTTCTGAGGTTCTTGCCTGGCCAGTGAGGGGGCCTTGAGTGAGAGAGAAAAGAAACCAGCACTTATTCACACAAAATAGTAGGAAAGAGATAGAGAGGAAGTTACTATTAAAGCATGAAATAGTAACAGAGTTACAGAGAAAGAAGTCAGTGCTTATTAAAGTAAGAAATAGTGAGAGAAAGTTACAAAGAAATAAGCTAGTGCTTATTAAAGCACAAACTAGTAAGAGCAAGGAAACCAGTGCTTATTAAAGCATAAATACTAAGAGAAAGGAAACCAGTGCTTGTTAAAGCAAAAATAAGAAGATTATAATACCAGGGATCATTGGTCTTAGGCTTCATCCATCCCTGTGTCCCACCCAGTACTGATCAATGCTAAAGGCCGGGGCAGGCCACCAGAACTAGTTCTTCTAAGATACAGAAAACAAATACCTTATTCTATAACAGCCCGGGAGTCCAAATAGGCAGTAAAAGTGTTTAAAGTCAGAAAGCCTGATGGCTTACTGAGAGACTGAAGAAATGATGTCAAATACTTAAGCTTTCTACCTCTTTGATTGTTAGACTTTTGTCTTTAAATATGATCATTAATTGTCAACTTGGCAGGATCTAGAATCATCTAGATCAGGTTATATCTGTGAAAGATTATCCAGATTAGGTTAGTTGAGATGAGAAGACCTTCCCTAACTCATGGATGGAACAAAAAGGAAGTAGTAAGCTGAATACTATCTCCCCTCTCATCTACTAATATATATATATATATATATATATATATATATATATATATATTCATTCTACTATATATTCTACTATATATATTCTACTATATATAATACTATATATTATATTATACTATATATATTATACATATATTCTACTATCTTAATATAAATATATGTAGTCTACATATATGATGTACATAGATATAGTCTAATTGATGATTGATGTATCTATCCATCAATCATCTATCTATCTATCTATCTATCTATCTATCTATCTCTGTCTCTCTAACTCCCAGAATTAAATGTGACTTAGCTTCCTGTTTCTGCTACCATTTACTTTGGTACCATAATACATTAAACCCTAGAACTGAGAACCAAAATACACCTTTCCTTCCTCAAGTTGTTTTAACCAGATATTCTGTCTCAGCAACAACACATGTAACTAATACTTCAACAAGACCTGAAAATCCCTATGAAAAGAACCTTATTTAGCTGAAGTTAAAGAAAGTTAAGCTCTGTGGCTTGGTTTTTTTTTTTTTTCTGGACTTCTCACATACTATGGAAATAATGACAAGCAACCTCCCAGCCCGAAGATCCAAAGTTTAAGATCAGGTACTAGGACTCGATGCTAGGTTGTTATGCTAGTTTCACTTCTGTTTCTGTGATAAAACACTCTGACCAAAAGCAAGTCGCTGGAGCAGGAGTTCATCTTACTTGAGAATTCTAGGTTACAGTCCTTCGCTACAGGGAAGACACGGCACCATCAACTTCTCTAAGTCTATGCATCTATGCATGGTCTTCCTTCATGCTCTCACAACTATGCTGCAGTGAAGAGAGTTGCATATGAACACACACACACACACACACACACACACACACACGCTGTGAATGTGTGTCCAGGCAACGAAGCCACAGGAAAATGCAGAATTCCCTCTATTTACAAACAACTGCTTCTTGAAAAGCAATGGAAATAATCAGGGTACTTGTACCCCCACTTACCCACAGAGCTGGCTCAGAAAAACACCACTCTAAGTAGGAACAGAGAAACCCGAGACCTGACTCGGGTTCTTGACCTATTCAACATGGAGCTAATTTTATTCAAGAATAAAGCAATTAATCAGCACAGCGACTATCAGCTACAGGAAAACTTTATGTTTATAACATATTCATTGTCCCAACAATCATACTCAATTGGTATTATAGGAGTCATGCCATTTTCAGAGAAGAAAACTGTTGGCTGAATGGCATTTCTGTTTATTACACTAACAATACAGCCAGAAGCCCTAGAACATATAGCTGAGAGATGAATAATTACCCCTATTCTAACTTTGGCACCTGTATAGTCAGGACCCCAGAGTTCAGGTGAAGGTCATGATGTAATCCCATTCACTGCCAGCTGAACAGTGTACAAAGAAAAGAAAGAGAAAAATGAAAACGAAGAACATAGCACTTTTTGTTCAAGATGCTTTAATGTCATCTGCCCGAAAATTTCCATAGCAATACAAATCTACAAAGGCTCCACTGAGAAAGCTCATTGTGGCACTCTCTGACAGCCACTGGGGTTATGCAAACACATCCTGTACTATTATAGCATTCTATGTCATTTTTAGATTGTTAAGCTCTTTGTATATTTTTAAATGAAATTTCAGAGTAGAATCATAAAAATGGTAATAATGTTTACTTTGTATAACACTTCTAATGCAGTACACTGTCATCATGTTACTGGGGAGGTAATTATAAAACAATGTAATATGTGCTAATTTATACTACACACTGAGACAGTGAGGTATAATAATAGGACTCAAATCTCAAGTTGCCTAAGAGATAAATAATATAAATACTGTCACAGAACATTCCTGTCTCTCTCAAAGTATGTGTTCACAGCATAATGTCTACAGTCTAAACTGGAAGTCCTAGAAGAGGTGTCCAGTCTCTCTAGAACAGGCCCTGAATCCCATCACCAATCATAATTACTGACAAAGGATGTTCTGAGGGATACACCACACACTGCTGACACTGATCCTGCAAGGATAAAACAGCAGCTTTAATTCTCCCAGTGGCTCAGAGCAACACACATTGATGTACCATCAGGGTGCTTATTTCTTTCTCTTCACTTTCCACGAGAGCTGGACAAATGCTCCTCTTGTTGTTTAGAAAGCCTAATTTGATGACCTCCAAACCTGGGTCTCTCGCTAATCAGCCCTGCCTCTGTTCTCTTCATTATCATCTTCTAAACCACCAAAGGCCACTGAAGAGTCTGTTTGCGTCTTAGACTTTTCAGGCACTCTGCTACAAACATCAACGCTGTGAGAAAACCAGGTGCACACAGTAAGACTAAGTTAGCATCTACCTACGATTGTGCTATTTGATTGTGGACCTTAAATTATGTTTTGAAATGGAGTCTCAACTAACTGGCCTCCAATTAGCTATGTAAATGAGCATGGCCTTGAATGTCTGATCACCCCTGCCCCGGATTACAAGAGTTTGCCATCATGCTATGTTTATGGTGTCGGGGATCAAATCCAGGGCTTTGAACATGCTAGGCAAGCACTGTACCAACTAGGTTTTACCCTTGACCTTTAAATATTATTAAATTGAGATTTTTTTTTTTTAGACTGGTGAAATATTTCACTTACAAGAAAGCAAGAGAACAAAGATACTGAATAAGAAAGAGTGGTGTTGCTCAGGGAGAGTTACCCTGTTCATTGCTGAGATCTTAACACACACAAAGTGAACAGCAGTAACAAAGAAGCGGGAAATGTGCCCAATAGCATCGCAGAGTGTCAGAATGCAAAAAGCCGATCTGGCTTTTGTTGGGCAGGCAGTGGGAAGACATTTAAACCATGAGCAGCGTGATGGATTTGAACTGAAACAAAGATGATTCTAAGGGCCTCAAGAGGGTGGTTTGGCAAGAACGAATGCAAAGTGCTTGTTTTTATGCGGACCTTGGTGGGGAAATTACAAAGAATGAGCAGTCTCCTGCATCTTCGATTACTATGATTAACTGATGAGAGACCAGTGAGTTCTCTGCAGTCAGTTGCAGAAAAAGGATGTAAATATGTTATTTCCTTACAATTACCTTGGTACTTTTCAAAATTAATCTGTACTTTTGGAGAAAAAAAAAAAAAACCTGCCACACTGAGTCCATCTCAAGGGGATCACAGAATAGCATGTATAAAATCCCATTCACCTGAGCGGAGCCCCTAGGAAATCTGGATGAGGCCCCCAGTGAGTCTGCCCTAATTCCACTACCTATAGCAAGGCTCCCTTTGATGTTGAGTGCCAGAAAAACAAATGGTCACCATTGTAAGGAAGTGAACTGTAATTTTCAAGGTCCCCAGAGGCAATACAGATGAAGTATTGAAGCTGCAAGAGTTCAGCTTGCTGTGAGGAGGAAAATGGTCCTTGCTGGGGAAAGCCTGGACATGGTCTCGCGTTTGGCCAGGTGTGGGCTCTAATGAGAAGTAGCTTGGCTGTAGATTGGAACTCCCCCAGTTTCTGCCTATGTGACCTCGAGTAAATCACCTCTCTAAAGGTGACAAGAAAGTACAGGCTATAAGATGATTTAAAAAATAAGTGAAACAGCCAGGCGTGGTGGCGCACATCTTTAATCCCAGCACTTGGGAGGCAGAGGCAGGCAGATTTCGGAGTTTGAGGTCAGCCTGGTCTACAAAGTGAGTTCCAGGACAGCCAGGGCTACACAGAGAAACCCTGTCTGGAAAAAAAAAAAAAAAAAAAAAAAAAAAAAAAAAAAAAAATGAAAAAAAAAAAAAAAAAAAAAAAAAAAGTGAAACAATATGATCAGCTACCATAGTGGCTAAAAGATATAAATTGTATTGTATTGTTTGTTTTTTTTTTTTTTCCAAAGATCACCCAGACTGTTAGGTGCTAGGTAGAGGGTAGACTGAACAGGGACAGAGATGTAGAAGACAGAACAGAAGATATTTTATTGTTCATAAAAGAGAACACAGAAGATTGGAATGGGAAAGGAGATGAATTTGCAACACATTTTTCTGGAAAAGCCAGACATACTTTGCTTGATGGCACAAAGACTAACTGGCACCTTTCCAGGGCTAAAGCTGAGTGAAGAGTTGCCTCATACACCAAGTTCCTCTTATGCTTTGTTATTATATTACATTAATTATATTATATATCATATGTATAATGTATACATAATATACAATAACACAACTCTGTTTTATTTTCAACATTTGAAATGTATCTTTGGGAAAAAAAAATCACATAACATTGATTTAATATAAGCATATCAACCTTTAACTGTCTCCTTATATTAGAATTACTCCATCTAATGGAACATAAAGGGCCACACACAGGCCTAGTAAACATAAAGTATGAAGCTCACACAAGCCTTTGAAGTGTCCTTTTTGGCTTAGTAACAGCATCTTAGACTGACGTCATCTGATAAATCAGAAAGTTCTCACATATACTCTCTGGGACTGGCACAAAGCCAGCTCACTTATAACTCTGAACATACAAATTTAGAAGAACTTAAGATTGCACCCTTTCAAGAAGAGATAAATCCTTGAACTCAGCTTTTAAAGTGCAATTGATGGCTATTTGTGTTTCTAAAAAACAGCAAGATATTTTCTACAGTTACGTTCGAGCTTGATGCCAATTGGAGAAATATAGTGATTAAAGCACAAGGTCCTTTCCCCAGTGGCAGTGATGCAAGGCTCAAGAACAGACTGTTTGCCCAAAGACTGAAGGAAACTGATGTAATTGACCCAAACAAGAGTAGAGAAAAAACTGATGGTCTCACAGTGTGCAAGAAAGAGAGATAAATAAATAATATTTAATTATATATAATAAATAATATAGTATGTAATAAATAATAATATATAATAAGAACTCAGGCTATGTTTACAAAGAGTGACAAGGAACACACAGAAGGAAGCATGTTTACAGTGGAAAGTGAAGTTTAAGACACATCTTATTATGTGTGACTTGATAGGGTAATTGTGCATTTGGACCAAAATGCAGTTTACAGAAAAGACAAGGGTCAGAGAGATTACTTTTAGAACACTTTTAAATTAGGGGAGGGGTACAAAGAAATGAGGCAAGATCTGAAGCCTGGAGAGCTGTTTTTATTGTTTGAATGGAAGAGGACCATGCAGAGGTACAAAAGAAAGGGAGATGTGAGAAGATGTGGTGCTACATACACTCTAGTAGTGACAAGCGCGACAGGCCCCGAAAACCTGGGTGCTGTCCCGAGGCAAAAAGTTCACAGAAACTTAGTGTCCTGGAATCATGGCATCCTGTATAACGAATGCTCCAATGTCCTTGCTTTAGTTGGTAAACGGATCTGTGTGCTTAATATTGCTTTATTATAAGTGTTTCTAAGGATTGAATTTTTGACATATAGCCAAGTTATATTCTTTACCAGTCCTAGGCAGTCAGTCCTAGAGCTGACCCTGGGCATGGATAGCTCACTGCCCTACACAGGAATTTACCATTATCTATAAAGAAGGAAGTCTGACCTAAGGAGGAACCAGAGTAGATAGTTAGAACTATAGATAACTGAGTTACACCCATACAATGGCCTAGGGGGAAGGTGGACTATACAATAGACAAGAATAGGAACTATGGCAAGGGCATGAAGCCCTTGCCCTGGCTTCTAAGATTAAGAGGACCTTAGGTGGAGCTGTTTTTGATTCCAGTTGTTAACATTGAATTCTATCCCAGTTGGTTCCTGCCAGTCATTCCGTGTTTGCATTCCTCTGTTTTGTGTAACTTCCCTATTTTCTTCTGTATAAAAAGTCTGATGCTCGATTTGACAAATTACATTCAGATACCACACTCCCTTGTGTCCCTATTTGTTTGTCACCCCACTTCCGCCAACTCCTTGCCCACCTGTAACCAAACCCAAGTTTTGCACATGGGTCCGGGACCCAAGTGAGGTCTATCTGCAGCAATGTAGGAAGACAATATGTTACCACAGATGCACAAATAAGGGTGATCACAAGGGAGGGTATGTGATAAGCAGAGGTGAGCTGCTATTGAGAAAGACTATGGCCATGACAGGACCTGTCCCCTGTAAGTCAGGCTATCACGAATGACATGGTGATCAATTAGAGTATATATGAGCAGAGCTTTGGAAGCCCCTGCACAATTCATTGTCAGGTAATTGTATGAGAAGGTATATGGATGGAGTATGGCTGGTGAGGGTACATGGTCAAAGAAGGAATCCTATGTGGGATAAAGAACGATGATAGGATCCTAACAGAAATAACTCCAGAGGGATGGTGAAAGAGATAACCGGAGACAACCGAAGGTCACTGAAAAATCTTTGGAGAACAGAATGAAAGGTAAGGGCTTGCCTCTAACGATCCAGAAGTCAGTTGCTACAATAGGAAAGGGGAACTGATGGGAACTGGGAGGGGTCTTGGGGGGTGGGTAAGGTGAGGAGAGTTGTCTTCTGAAGACCCAGTTTTCTCAGAGACAAAGCAAGATCATAAGACTGGAGGTGAGAAGAAGATCAGGAGGGAACTAAGAGTCTGATGTGGGTGAGGAGGACCCAGGGTTACCAGGGAATGCTCACATGCCTGGAGTTTCCATGTGGATCTATATAACTGCCCTTCAGTCTACCTAACAACCTGGCTCTCTCTGGTAGGATCATTTACTCAGGGACAAATGTATACAGGATAGAAAAAGAAATGATAAAATTTTGAGCCTAAATAATACATATAGGGTTTCAAACAATGTTTTCATTTGTGACAATGAACAGGTTGGCCACTATCAGATAAATCATTGCAATATGAATGTGTCAACCATGAGAAAGAATGCTTGGACAGCTCTGGGCAATGAGTGATCAGCTGACCAGATTAAAATATTGGCATTCTGAGTGGGTTCAACCCAGCAGGTGTGGAAATGGGGAAGATAACAGCAACTTGTTTGAAGAAAGGAAGCTACACGGCTGGGTGAACAAAAGATAGTAGTAGTTCAGAAGGTAGGAAGGAGGCTGCAAACTCGAAGAATGGATCTCAATAGTGACAGAGATTTTCAATGGAGAATAACAATGCTTCTAAGCGAATTTTCAATGCAGAGTAACAATGCTCCCAAGTTGAAAATGAAAATCAAGGAGACGTCTAATCCTCTGGGATTTGAAATCCACCATAGAGTAGAGTGGGGCACACAGCTTTCACCTGGACAAGGCTGAAGACAAAGCTGGTTCTGCGCAGAACATCCAGCTCTCTCAAGCCAAGGTTATGTTAAGGGCCCATACCATAAAAGGCAGCTTTATATACTGATTAAGAACATACACTCTGGTCTTCTGCCAGATTGGCTGTGATTTAGTTACTAAGTGTGTGGAAGCTAGGTCTTCATTACTGCAATAATAACAATAACAGAAATACCAAACTCTCCGGGGAAAGCCAACAGAGCAAAAAAGATACATAGGAAAAGGGCTAGGTGATTCATATGGCATAAAAAGGATTAATTTTCTCATATATAAAATGTTTAATAGATTCTTGGCCTTTGGGGTAAGATTAAATGAAAAGGGTTCATGCAAATCAACAGGGGAATAGTGACAAACCTAAGTAGAAATATAATAAATGAAAAATACATTTCATGGAAAGTGAAACTGAATTGGTTTTTAGAAATATGAAAACATATTCCAACAAGAACACGTGAAAGCAAGGGGACACTATTTTATCTCCACATGTGCTTGTACATTGTGTTTGTACACATATGTGTATAGTATCACCAGACTGGCACAGATTGATCAATGTATAAGCACTTTGCTGTTAATGGCACAAGAAAGGGTATATACAGTATTAGTATACAGTGATAGCTCATTCTTTTATAGTTATACAATTGTTATAGAATAATTTCTTTGTAAGAATTTTGCCTATAGAAAACCATGTGCATGGGCCATGTTCACAAATATATAAGTACAAGAACATTCAATGTAACATTCTTATAGAACCAAATCCAGAAAAATACCCTGAGATTCACACAGCAATGATAGTCTGGGTTAAAGAACAGCCAAGCTACAGAGAGGAAGGCAAGCTTAGATCTGAAACAGGACAAGATGCTCCCACAGATGTACATCCAACAGACAAAGAACATAAGAACTTAGCAACATCCTCTACTTCTAGCCATGTGTATATATAAATAATTTAATAACTAATCACATCAAAGGACTCAAAGAAACAGGGGAAGGGCTAAGAAGAACCACTAGGGTTGAGGATAGAGAGGGACAGGTGCCATTCCAGCCAGGAATTCCACAGAAAAGCTGAGTTTGTAGAGCATGTTATAAATTTGTACAATGTGCTGAAATTTCTTTTTCTTATTATAAAGTCACTGGCATTGTATCCTCTTTTGTTTAAATTTTATATAGGAACTTGCTAAGTTGCTCTGAATGGCCTCTGACTCACAACCATCTCTCTCAGTTTTCTGAGTAACTGGGGTTCCAGAATGCTCCGACATTCCCAGGTGTTAACCACACTCTTAGAAAACACTTCCTATTTGCTGCTGTAATTATAATAAAAGTTTTCTACTACTACTCTCATGATAGCCAGTGGCCTTGTTAGATTATAGTGACAACTTAAAGGAACAATGTCTAGGATCAGTCATTGTTTCCCCTTTAGTCACCCTTCAAAGGTGCTACCCACCACACCATTATCAAACTCTATTGTCTTCCATTCTACTTGGCACTTATCCTTTAGCAGCTGTTAACTGCCCCCTCCGAATCTCCTTAGCTGTTTTCAATACCCTGACACTCTCACCCCACCTTCCGGAATAACCAAATACATGAAGGAATGGATTCCTGCAACTACTGTTGAGGTCACACCCCATTCTCTTGTCACAGAGTGCTATGTTTATTCTGAAATATTCTAAATTACTCATTAGTTATGTTTTATTTCTTTTTAAGCTAATAATTCATGGGGCTGTGGAGATGGCTCAATAGTAAGAGTGCTTGATCAGCAAGCATGAGGATTAGATCTGAGTTTAGATCTCAAGAAAAAAAAAAAAACCAGGCATGGCTGGATGTTCTTGTAACTCCAGCACTAGAGAATCAAGGTAGGTGAATCATGAGCGATAGCTAACCAGGCAGTGTAGATGAAAAGGCAAACCTAAGATTCAGTGAAAGACCCTGTATTAAGACAATAAGGTATATAGTTATAGAAGACAACAAATATCTGGTGGCCTAGCCTGGCCTCTGTAAGAGTAAGCAGAGGTGTGTGTGTGTGTGTGTGTGTGTGTGTGTGTGTGTGTGTGTGTGTGTGTGTTTGTCCCCTACATATGAGTGAGTAGAGGTGTGTGTGTGTCCTTCATATGAGTGAGCAGAGGTGTGTGTGCATATGTGTATGTGTGTGTGTCCTACATATGAGTGAGCAGAGGTATGTATGTGTGTGTGTGTGTCCTACATATGAGTAAGCAGAGGTATGTATGTATTCTATGTATGAGTAAGCAGAGGTGTGTGTGTGTGCTAGTAGCTATTTATAAAGTCAATTATAATACACATTTCTAAGATTTCTCAGTCCCCTGAAATCTCTGTCATTCTTCCAGGCTCTATTGTGCTAGATGTCAAAAAGCAGAGTCTGAATAATTTCAGGTTTAGGGGTTTTACTGATATTTTCTGCTATTGTTTTCCATAACATTCTATGCACAGTTGAAAGACAAAAATATTTTCTGTAATGTAGACAATTAAGACACAGTTATAAACTTGTCTTTCTGAATTGATTAATACCTAAGTGATTTATCTCTTGTTTTGCTTATTATGATCTGAAAAAAGTTACGTTAAAGTTTGCAGCTGGAATCATGTTTCTGATGATCTTTTTGTGGAAAGCTTTGCTTTGGCTGTGTACTTTAGTGGTAAACCTGGATTTGTACTGTTGATGTCTTCATTATAGATTTTACATTTCACCAACCTCAAATGACTCTCCTCCTTTCTTTTAATGTGTTTTGCTTATAATTTTGTTTTTAATAGACAGTAGTAGTACATTCTCAGCAGTGCCTCTGTTCAGATTCGCTTGCTATAGCCTTAATTATTGCTGCCACAGTTTGTTTATTTGTTTGTTTTGCACCTTGATATGCTTGAAGATTTTATTAGAAATGCAGAGATGGATCTTACAAAAAGAAGCTAAATGATTAAAGTTTAATTTATAGCAGATAATCAATCACTATTATCTCATATCTGCCTTCCCATATTTTAAACTACCTTGCTAAATTTTTATCAGCTAATTTTTAAGAAGAGTGTGGGTCAAACATGGTACTATAGGCCTGTGATCTGAGCACTCAGGAAGCAACGGAGAAAGAATCAGAAGTTCAAGAACAACCTGAGCTATATAAGTAGTTTGATGCTAGGCTAGACTACATTAGAACCTGTACAAAAACACATTGAAAAAGTACAGTACTGATTTGTTTTCTCTGCTATAATGAGTTGAAAGGCTAAGCTTCAATTCTATTGGTACTTACCCATATAATATTCAAAACCAGAATTCATCTAC
>NC_034590.1:22976977-23029183 GCF_900095145.1 Mus pahari | reverse complement strand
GAGAGAGAGAGAGAGAGAGAGAGAGAGAGAGAGAGAGAGAGAGAGAGGAAGATTAAAGCCACATGGAAACCTATCACTATGGAAGATTTCTAAAATATATGAATATATGGAAAGTATTTAAATGAAGTCAACATATAACAGAAGAGAGAATGCTTCAACTAGATGTTTCATCTCATGCTACAAAGTAAAGCTTCCATTGCCAGGAGTGGGTTAAACTTTGTTGAATAATTGGACAACGGGGTTACCAGAGATGCCCCCAAATATCATGAACTATTGTCGAGGCTGCTTGCTGTTCCCAGAACCGGATAGTAAGGCCCTACTGCTGAAGATAATACTTTTTATGTCATGAACATGAAAAAATTAGGCTAATGCCCAATAAAAAGCTTCACCCCTACATACTAATGCCCATGGTCATGGAAGATAGTTGTATGCTGCCAGAGGACGAATGTGATCATCAATATCACTCAGCTATAGGTATAGATACATAGATGATAGATAGGGAAGTAGATAGATGATAGATTAATAGATGACAGATGATAGATAGATAGTTACATAGATACATAGAAAGATAGATACATAGATAAGAGATAGACAAGTAGATGATAGATAGATAGATAGATAGATAGATAGATAGATAGATAGATAGATAGATAGATAGCCTGCCAGATAGATAGATAGATAGATAGATAGATAGATAGATAGATAGATAGATAGATAGATAGATAGATAGATAGATGGATGACAGACAAGAGAGTTTGGTACATAGATAGAACAAAGAGATATAAAATAGAAATTATTGATGGTGAGGGATGTATTGGATAGATGATGATAACAGACAGACAGATGACAGCTAGACATAGAGTCCTACATTGACAATGTGAAATCTGAAGCACAGTGTGTTTCATGCTTCCCAGGTCTCACTTAGCTATGTGAGATTCAGTGTGACTTCACTGCACCATCCTACCTCCCTTTTCTATGGAACATTTTCTTCTTCATATATTCTGCTTTCACCTCTTATTTACATAAAATGATGGTTTCAGTTTCATTCTTAGAGTACCAACTTAATTATTAATTCTCTCTCTTCCCCCCCCCCCGTGTGTGTGTGTGTGTGTATGCATGTGTGTGTTTGTGCATGCGTGCATGCCTGTCTGTGTGTGTTTGCTTTAAATAATGATCTTACTCCTGGGCTATTTAAGTCACCTGATTAAATTCAAAGAGCCTCTTTCCAGTCTGTGTTTCAATTTTCAGATTTAGATCATAAGGGACAATTGAATATGCCTTCTTTTAAATCCATGTAATCTTTTCCATCCGACAACAATGTGACTTTTCTTTTGGCAGTTAATAACCTTGTTTTTTAGAGGAAAATTCTGATATGTGCCTGGTATTTGTTTCCACACAGTTATAATTTATTTTCATTTATATTTTCTCTATGGAATTTTGTTGAATTTTAAAATATTTGCCTTTGGGGAAAACACCTACAAGATTTACTTCATTGTAAGACTACTAAGGTTGTCTGGAGTCTTTGATCTACAGATGAGTATATGTTTCCATTTTATAAATCTTTATCATCATATTTCCTGTCTTGCATCATTCTCAACACTCACTGGAGGAGTAAGCAGAGAATGATTACCCTATCATGGGGCATGAATGAACTCTTCTACTACTTTAACTTCATGGATAATCTTTCCTTTTTCTCCGTTAAAAATGTGAAGGCAGATTCACATGAGGAAACTTAGCCCAGCTTCTATGAAAAGTCATCACACTAGATTTGCCAGGGTATTCTCTTACGTTTCCTTCCTGGTCTCTGAGCCTATGAATTATTTTTGTGCTAGGAAACTGAGAAAAAAACTAGAGTCCTTATGTGACATCCATCTTGCAAAATAAAAGTCCTAATTCCTCACACACATACTGCCTCCCGCCCATCATCACAACAAACCCTTGACTAAATTCACCATAGATGAAATCAATAAAACTCATGTGTTCAGAAACTCTTGGATATAGTGTGGGTCCCAGTTAGTTTTGTCAGCTTAATGTAGCCTAGAGTAAACACAGAGGAAAACCACCATTAAGAAATGGCCTATAACATATCATCTTTTGGGCATGTGAGTAGAGAGACTGTTAATTGATGTAAGAAGGTCCAGCCCACTGTGGGCAGACTATTCCCTAGGCAGGTGGTCCTTGACTGTTTAAGAACACTAGCTAAGCATGAACCTGTGAGTGAGCCAGCAAGCATTGTTTCTCCATGATTTCTGTTCCATGCTCTTATTTGAATGCCTGCCCAGACTTCCTCCAACGCTGGGCTATGACCTACAAGTTTAAACCAAATAAACCCTTTCCTCTCCTAAGTTGCTTTTGGTTAGAATGTATTATTATCAAAGCAATGGAGAAGAAATTAGAACTCTATGCCTGCTGTTGCACATGTGGAGTTGGTTGTGTTGGATTTGGTATAAATTCTAAACATTTTATATACCATGGAATCCTGAAAGAAACCAACCCCACATGAGGGAGAATTAAGAAAGGCCTCAGGTGTAACTCCCCTGATACAGCCTATCAAATCATATAGACATAGTACAAGACCTAAATGAGTGTGGTATCCCTTGTAAAATTAATCATTAAATCTCCATTGTCCAGTCTCAGGATATATTTCCATTAGGAAAATAGGATCGTCAACTATCACTCTTCTATGACATATTCTCATCTCGACTGTACATCAGAATTATATAGAAAGAATAAAAAAAATATTCCTTAGAGGTGAACTTTGTTATATGTACATCACATTTCCCGGGCCTGTTTCCTACAGCACAGCTTCTGCATCAGCGCCCAATACCACCTAAGAGTCTTCTTAACAGAAACAATATTATTCCATAATCCTGAGAAGGTGTTTGAATTCTGCATTTCTAAACAGGGTCACTGTTGGTACCATCTTTACATGTCTCAGGACCACATGTCAGGAAGCAAGGTCCTTCCTATCTTAGAAATTTAACAATGACTCATCTTTGACTAAAAAATTTAAGGCCTCTTCTTTCTCTATCTTGTTCTATTTTTTTCTGTAAACTTCCAAATATTTTTTATTAAAAAGAACAAACATAAAAAAAACATACTACTTCACATGCAAAAGGGATTTAAGTACATTTCTTATTCTCAAACACATTTTTTGTTTGTATTGATTAAGAGAAACTTCTTTAAAGTCACTTCCACTGTCTTTGTACACTTGTCAAGAAAATATGAGAAATACTTATTTATAGTACTAGAATTGGTTGAACCTAGAGCTAAAAAAATATTTTTCAGAAATATATCCCTAAAGAGAAAGAAATAAAAATAACATTAATTTGTTTTTCCTTCTTCTTGAGTTTCATATGTTTTGTGAATTGTATCTTGGGTATTCCGAGCTTCTGGGCTAATATCCACTTATCAGTGAGTGCATATCATATGTGTTCTTTTGTGATTGGGTTACCTCACTCAGGATGATATCCTCCAGATCTATCCATTTGTCTAAGAATTTCATAAATTCATTGTCTTTAATAGCTGTAAATCTTTCTTAGAAGGGGGGACAAATTACCCATGGAAGGAGTTACAGAGACAAATTGTGAAGCAGAGATTGAAGGAATGACCACCCAGAGACTGCCCCACCTGGGGATCCATCCCATAAACAACAACCAAACCCAGACATTATTGTGAATCCCAACAAGAGCTTGCTGACAGGAGTCTGATATAGCAGTCTCCTGAGAGGCTCTGCCAGTGCCTGACAAATACAGAAGTGGATGCTCACATCCATCCATTGAATGGAGCACAGGATCCCCATTGGAGGAGCTAGAGTGCCATGCCAATTCCAGGTTTGGATACCTGGAAGCAGTCATGAGACAAATTAGTTTCAAAAGAAACTCAGCCTCCTGGAGCCTTGGCATTTCAATAGCCCATATACTCAAACCCTATCCTCACATTAGTATGGTGTATACTCTCTTTCAGTATTATAATTGCCTTTAAAGATTGAATTTTTATCATAAGTGAGCCTTCACCAATGTCCTAAAATATCCTTAAAGCCAGGAACACGGAATTCAGTAGGATTCAGTGAATCTTCATTTCATCCAAGTTACTTTCACATGCAAGTGTTTACCAGGCCTAGGAAATAGGGGGGGTTGTGGTATTGCATTATTCATGAGAAGGTCTGCTAGAACAGAACTCCCTGGTGCTAGCTCTCACAAGGCTCAAAGGAGTAGCATAAATTGTGACTAGGGTGTGAATTCCTTACCTGTCTTTAGCTGACCCTAGGCAGGGCTGTTCTATCTTTACTGTAAACATTATTTGCTCCTGTAAGTTCCTTCGAAGTCATTCCTTTCTTTTGTGTCAAGTAACTTCAATGTACTATGCCTGCTGTGACATCCTACCCCTTTATTTTCTGTACTATGTAAGACTGGTGTTTACTTTGTGAAAATACATTCAGATTCTACACACTCTCTCTCTCTCGTGTGGACTGTTTGTCATCCACCAAATCCTCGCTCATCTGCAACCAAGACCCACCCGTTCCTCCCAGATAGGAGACCCAGAAAAGAGGTAGTCTGCGGCACTAGAGAAAGTACCCAAGGAGCTGAAGGGGTTTGCAGCCCCCTAGGAGGAACAACAATATGAACTAACCAGTACCCCTAGAGCTCCCAGGGACTAAACCACCAACCAATGAAAACACATGGTAGTACTCATGGCTCTAGCTGCATATGTAGCAGAGGATGGCCTAGTCAGTCATCAGTGGGAGGAGAGGCCCTTGGTCCTGGGAAGGTGCTATGCCTTCCTAGTGCCAGGGCCAGGAAGCAGGAGTGGGTGGGTTAGGGACCATGGGGAGCAGGGAGAGGAGGGGGTTTTCAGAGGGGAAACTAGGAAAGGGGGAAATATTTGAAATGTAAATAAAGAAAATATCTAATAAAAAATAACTGTAATTTACTATTTTCACTGCATCCCAACATTTCTCGATATTTTTGAAAAGCAAAACAAACAAGCAAACCTATGAAACCATTACTCTGTGGGTATATGAGATCATCTTTGCTCCTGTGCTTCTGCCTTGCCATCGCTTATTCACTTCTCAGCAAGTACCTGTGACCACTTTGTTGTGATGCCACATAGGGCTTTAGGCATCAAGAGCTTGCCCTGTGCGTTAGCTACCTTTTCTCACTGTTCTGACTAACTTCCTACTAAAAGCTAGTTAAGGAAGAAAGGTTTATTCTGGATAATAGTTTGAAATACCATCCATCATGGTGACAAGAGCTTGGGGTAGCTGGTCTCGCAGTGTCCGTGGTTAAGAAGAGACAGATGAAGGATAGAGTTCATCTTTCTGCTTCCCTTTGATTCAGCCCAGGACCACAGCCCATGACATGATACTGCCTACATTTAGGGTGGAAATACCCTCTTCTGTACATACCCTTAAGGACACACACACTCAGAGGCATACTCCTATACACATACACGTGTGTGTGTGTGTGTGTGTGTGTGCACATGCACACACACACTCATAATACATATTACCACAAGAACAGCTACTAAAATAAAATTGCTTTTAGATGCTATAGAAATGAAAGAATTAAGAGCCATTTATATTAAACGCCAGGCACACACTGTCAGCTCTGTTTACTTAAATAAATAGCACACCACATGCTAATGAACACAGGCTACAGCCACAGTACTGGCATGTACACACGTGGCTAATAGCACATACTCTGAAAAACCATCAGAAGAAGGAAGCCTTTGCTGATGCAACAAAATTAAGGTACACAATTCCTTGCCAGGGCTGCTTGAGGCGGCTGCATCTCAGTAAGGCTTTGACACTTACGCTATTTGCTCTTTGGCGGGGGAGGGATTTCCTCTTTCCCCATGTCTTTGGATGAACAATACTTCTCTCCCTGCATAAATCTTTGCCAAGCTTTATCTGCTAGGTTTCTTACAGCTTAACCACGCATCTTTAGTCTGTCATTTTTTATTTCTCCCATCCCTGTAAAGAATTGTTACTCGGCTATATTCCTTGTAGGAAATGCCAGGAACTTTCAGGCCAAAGAATGCTCTTATACAAAGAACTATTGATGTTGAAAATGAAAATACAATTCAAGTCAGGGTTCTGCAGCTGGGGAGAAAAAAATAACAACTTACTCGGGAATTATAAATAAAAAATCCCGATATCATCCTGGACAGGACAAAAATAGGGAGAAAACCGTACTCTGTGTAGCTGCGATGTCAGCTGTAGATTGCTGCTGCTCGTGCATGCCATCTGTGTGATTTGAAGCCACTCAGCTTTGCTATTCCAGCCCCACCCCCAACCCCCACACTCCTGTCTAATAATCGCCCTGTTTATTGACTTGATTGTTGTGTACCATTTGGCTATTAGCAGCACCAGGCCTCTAAGCACTTTTCTGCCAAAGCAAGAGCCCTAAAGGCTTCCACCACAAAAGCTAAACAAAGTAATGGATCAAGCCTTCATAAAGGTGTCTTAGTTACTAATTTAAATTCATGATCTTCGGCATACATTGCCAATGGGACCATCAAGAGAAGATGGTGGCTTTCCAGTTTCCCACATTTCTCCTGGACCTCTGCCATCAACTTGGCAGAATGATAAAAAGCCTGGTCATTGTGAGACAAACCCAGCTATCAGAGATAAAAGTGACCTCCCAGAGGCATCAAAGACACCATGCCTGTGAGAAGGCTAAATAGATTCATTAAAAAGAGAATTTTCTCATTCTTCAAGAGAGAAATCAAAATGCTTTCTTGGTTAATCACTTCATTAAGTCACCGACTGCACAAAGGGTCTCAAAGACTTCTTCACCAGCCCCCAACCCCTCATTAGAGTCAAGCTTTGATATCAGCTATCTGTGCCCAAGAGCCACCTGCTGCTTCCCCTAGTGACACCTAACAGTCTGCAAATGGAAACAGCAGGCTAAGAACTGGAAAGGCAGGAAGTGAGGCCATCCTCAATGTTTGGCCTTATGAAGAGAGTTGGCCAGAGACCTGACAAAAGCTATACAAATTGTATGAATAGGGTCTTGAGAGACAGAAGGCTGATTCAAAAACAAGACAAAACAAAAACAAAAAACAAAAAACACTTAAAAAGTATCCAGTCTTTTCCCTGGTTCCAATATAGTCTTTGATTTTTATTTCTTTTTAATTTTGGCAGATGCTCTACATTGATGTGAATTGTGTGATCACCGTTATTATTAACATCATCTCTATCATTCATGAAATGATCAGTACATGCCAAACCTGCTGCCGAATGTGTAATGTATGTTACCTATTCATTATTAAGTAACTTCTATCACCTACTGTGGGAATTGGGAGAAGAGCCATGTTCCCACCAGACATTGTCCTTTCTCAAAAGACAGCACACAATAAGATTAATTGGTTTATTTCCTTACAGTTCATAATGTATCATTTATATTTTTAAAATGATGTAACTGAAGCTTAAAATTTGTCCAAGATTACACAGTAGATAGGGGAGAGATCAAAAATGTAATCCTGACCTTACAGATATGAACCTAATCTTACAGCTGCCCTGCCATTCTGGGGTTCTGAAGTGGCATGGGCAGTCATTGGGGAGGGATGAAAAGCAAAGTTTAGGTCTCTGAATAACTGCTGTCTTTAGTTGGTTTTCAAGCAGTTGGGTTAAGGAGGCTCCCGGTTGTCAGAATAAAAGCAACAACCTAGCAAGATATCTGATGTTTGATATTTGCTCAAAGGCACTGTTCATCTGTGTCCTCCCACTCAGACATGCTTTTAAAGACAGATTCATCTCAGTTCTTGAACAACGATTCCTCAGATTTGCTTCAGATGCTAATTTTAGTGTCATGGGGATCTTTGTAACTCATCATGAAAACTGCGATATATATACTCCAAAGGCACTGCACTGAGATGGGTAGGCTCAGCCCACACCAGGCTTTATACAAGACAAGAAATAACAGGATAGGATATTACAAAAGAAACATGGAAGGAACATTTTCAAATAAGCACATCCTGTGCTTTTTTTTGCAAAGTATGGAAGGTTCATTATTATTTGTTTTCAGTATCAGGACCCTCGTGGTCCCCTTGAAGCAGATGAAGCCACATCAGCCTCATTACCCAGCTTTCTAGTCCTTTTCAACTCTATTGTCAACTCCTGAGAAACTGAACTTTTAAAATCATGGGGACAAAAGAGGAAGAATTCTAGTTTAAAGTGTATCTAGTATACTCAAATGCCAAGTCTTCCACTTTCAAAACCTTCTTTTGATTATTATTTCGCCTTTTGGTGGCAGATGTCATATGATCTTGAACTCCTGATTCACCTGCCTCTACTTCCTGAATATGTGTCACCGGCCCTGGCACTTTCCTTTTTTTTTTTTTTTTTAAATCTGAGTATCTTATCTCCTGAAAATTATTCATGTCTATTAAACGGGCAAGTTTCAAAGCAGAAAGGATAAGTACACCCAGCCTCCTTGAAATCTTCATCCCACTTAAAAAAGCATAAGCCTCCCAGGAAGTAGCTTGTGTGAGGTGTGGATGAACTTGCTTGTCATTTAAGACTGGGAAACTATTTGTCCACTTGGTTTAACTGAATACAAGTCCTTCACAACACCATCACTCTCCAAGAGTGACTATGTGCCTAAAAGATGAAAAAAAAAAAAAAAGAAAAAGAAAAAAGAAAAGTGAAAACACAAAGACCTACAGAACAGCTACTGTGTGACAGAAATTATACCTAGTTACTCCACCTTTGTAAAAATGTCACAGCGACCTGACTGAAGCTCAGTGCACTAACATGACTTACCAGAGTCACCCAAACTGGATATAGAGAAACCGAGTGGACATCTAGACCTGTTGCCATCGTCCATATGCCTTCTTAATATTCTTAATCAGTGATTTCTAAGCTACAATACTTAACACCTCAGGAAAGACCCTAGAAATAACTGAATAATAATTCACACAAACACACACACACACACACAAACTGAATTTGAATCTTGAAAAATATACACATGTCTGCTATATGTCATGTGTACTTGTAGGCTTAACTGAGTAGCATGAGGTCAGCTTCCTGGCCCTCCCTTGCAGAAGAACACTATCATCCTGGAAGCCAGCCAATGAGGATTGCCATAAGACTTCTTCTTGCAGTGTTTCAAGAGGGGTGGATACTAATCCTTGGAGGCCTCACAGTGACAGAAGGTACAGCGTGTAACAGTGTTCAGTGCAGAATGCCACTCTACAGACTTAGGGAAGGAACACACCTGTTTCCAAATTCTAAGCACGTCTGTCCATGGTGAGTGAAGACATGAAGCTACTGTTTTCAACTCTGGATCCTCAGAGCCAAGTGAAGCATCTCCACAAGTATTTGTTCTGAATGAAGGCAGTATCTGCCTGTATTCTATGGGATCCCATTCAGTCCTCTGAACTCTGAAGGAATGGGTATGTGTACGTTTAGACACAATATAGTCCTCACCTCATCCCATGGCATTATTTCAGGGAGACTAGTCCCCAAGGCTTCATTTACCTAATAATCATTAAGTACTGTAAGAGGTCATAAGGATTGGCCTTGAGAGAAACTTAGTGTATTGAAAGGGCAGACACACTCAGTGAACAGAACAAGAAATACTTATTCCCATCACTTGTTGCCACATGGCTCAACATGTAGAGGCACAGGGACTCCAGAATCTGTTGGTCAGCCCCCACGTTCTCTGCATGCCGGACAGTCAGGCACTGCCTTCCCCCAAGCTGATCCAAGGTTGATCTCATTCTTACAGTTCTCCTGCCTCAGCCTCGAAAGTGAGGAGGTGACAGGTGTGTTCCACCAGAGCAAGCTCCTACTTCTCCCTTTTCATCACTGTGGTACTGGCTACACTCTGGGCATCTCCACCAATTGTTCCTAATCTATCTTTTACAGGTGTGTTTGTTGATGGTTCTATCTGCATGTGTGTTTGTGTCAAGGTGTGCCTATGAAAAATGTAAACATTAAAGATCAAAGAAACAAGAATGTAAGGGGATTTACATTCAATTTATATATGGATTCTAGGCTAGTTAGTGGATTTTGATCTTTACAAAATTATCTGCTCATTCTAATGAAAAGAGAAAACATAGACTCAGCTTAGAGAGTACTACCTGAAATCGGATTCCACGCCTTATTAACTTGATGGGTCTGAGAAAATTACTGAAGTCCCAATGTTTATACCTAAAATAGAGAGGGGATTTCATAGGGTCTAAACTAGGTGACATGTAAAAGGTGTAGAACAGCAGATGCGTGGAAAGAAAGGTCTTCTTCAGAGGTGGCCATCAGCACCTCAGTCCTCTAAGGAGGCCTTTCTATCTCCTGAACAAAGGTCTGCACTCTTCCAGGTCAAGGGTTCAGAATTGACCCAAAGTCTACCAGACAACAGAATACACACTCCCTCCTTGAGGTCTTAATAGAAACAAGTGGCAAACCTTTCAGAGAAAACAGTAACAGCCTCGCTGGGCTGGAGAGATGGCCCAGCGTTTAAGAGCACTGACTGTGTCCCCAGAGATCCTGAGTTCAATTCCCAGTAACCACATGGTGGCTCACAGCCATCTGTAATGGGATCTGATGCCCTCTTCTGGTGTGTGTCTGAAGAGAGTGACAGTGTCCTCACATACATAAAATACATAGATAAATATTTCAAAAATAAAAGAGTTACTACTGTCTTGAAACGAATGAATAGAAAACAGTCACTCAATAGAATCTATGATTCTGTTCAAGAATGTAGAGTGGAGGGAGCAGTTCTGTCAGTAAAGCGTTTGCCAAACCCATGGGAATAACTGAGTTTGATTCCCAACATCCATGTAAGAGCCGAGTGCCCCAGTGAAATCTGCTCTCCTGCACCAGAAGAGGTTGAGATTGGGGAATCTCTCAAGCTTGCTGGGTAGCTAGTACAACCAGAATGAGTTCTAGGTTTAGAGTTAAGTTCAAAAACAAAGTGGAGAGCAATTAATGAGGACACTCAACATGATCTCTGGTCTACACACACACACACACACACACACACAGGGGATGAGGCAGAGAGTACATAAATTGAAGTGTATAAAAGTCGATCTTGTTTGTGGCATATACCTAGTGAATGATCTCCAAAGCTTCCTGATTTCCCCTCCGGCAGTTTCTGACTCTCTTTATTAATGGTGTCTTTCTTTGGGGGTGGGGGTGGGGGTGGACCGCCTGCTTGCAAAACTCCTTCATCACATTTCCCCTTTGTCCAAAACACTCCAGGAGCCAGGCCTCTGAGCGCTGTGGACTGTCTTCAGCCCAATACATGAAAGGTCTCAGCAGAACCAGTCTTACTCAATTAGAGACAGAGAGACTCACCCCAGACTGGGGATTTTAGCTAGAATGATAATTTAAAATGCAAGCCTTTCACAAAATATGGTGGAAATGTGAAGTGTCCCAAGCAGTCATGATCTGAAACACCTACCAGACTTAGCATTCTGTCCCATAGTCTCCTCTGTTCGTTAGCTTTCCTTGTACTCCTTAGGGATTCCTGTGTTCAAAAGCTACAACTTCACCAGCAACTCCCCTTTTCAGATTTGAGGGCAAACCCAAACCATAGAACATTAAAAGGAGTTTAATGGCACATGCTCACTAAGCTAATTTCTTTAGTGCATGCAGAGTGAAGGACAGAGTGACTGTGCTGAGTTTAGGAGCGACTGGGTGCTGTGCATCTCCTTTCTCCCACAGGAGCTGCAGTCAAGGACAAGAGGGCAGGCACTCTACAAACAAGAAGTGAGGGCCCAAGACACTAACCCTACCTCCTGGTTCTCAGGGAACACACACTGGGTGAAGGATGGTAACTTTCATTTCACAGATCAGTAAACCGACACACAGAGAGACATGGAAATTAACTTGTTCAAAGCAGCCAGAGGGAAGAAAATCTGCAGATTGAAAAGTCTGAAACTACAGCTCATCTGTTGTCATGGCTTCATCTTTTCATGGTATATTAACAACAAACCAAAAAGTACGGCAGAGGACTTCGGGCTGCCAACCTCACTAATACCCTAAGAAAAGAATGTAAAACACTATGTTTGTTTATTTGTTTGTTTGTTTGTTTGTTTGAAATAGGATCTCCTATAGCCAAGGATGGCTCTAAATTTACTAAGCATCTGAGGATTCCAAGCATACACCAGTAGGATCATTGAAAGTAAAACATTCTTTACAAATGGTCCAACCCTCAAAGCAAAATGCCCAGGGATCAGATAACAATAAATGCAAGCAAAGCTCTGGTCACTAAGGGTTTCTACACAGCCATGAAAGCAGTGTGCCAAGAACAGAGAGAGAGATAAGCTCTATGGGGAGACTGGCAGCTGGCACCAAGGTAAAAATGTCACAGGTTTGTCTTCAGATATCCCACGGGAAAAGCCTTTTGTTTCATTACTGACAAGGACTCCATAGCCAATAGTCACCAGAGAACAATCACAACTGCTGAGTTACTTATGTTCATTTAACACTGCAAAACTAGGAATCCCACTCAGAAAGAGGCTAAAAATGAAATAAATTACAATACTCAAAGCTACAAATAAATCAGGGACACATAGGGCAGATACAGTTGCATTCCCCTTGTCTTAGCCAGAGTTTCTATTCCTGCAGAAAACATCATGACCAAGAAGCAAGTTGGAGAGGAAAGGATTTATTCACCTTACATGTTGTTGTTGTTCATCTCCAAAGGAAGTCAAGCACGAACTTGACTTCAACTCAAGCAGGTCAGGAAGCAGGAACTGATGCAGAGGCCATGGAGGGATGTTACTTACTGGCCTGCTTCCCCTGGCTTGCTCTTGCCTTCTTATAGAACCCATGACTACCAGCCCAGAGATGGCACCACCCACAATGGGCCCTTCCCCACTTGATCACTAATGGAGAAAATGCCTTACAGCTGGATCTCATGGAGGCATTTCCTCAAGGGAGGCTCCTTTCTGTGATAACTCTAGCTTGTGTCAAGTTGACCTACAAAATCAGCCAGTACACCCCTACAAAGGAACAAGAGTTTCGGGTTTTTTTTAACTTATTTTATTAGATATTTTCTTAATTTACATTTCAAATGCTATCCCGAACGTCCCCTATACCCTCTCCCCACCCTGCTCCCCTGCCCACCCACTACCACTGTATGGGGCATATTAAGTTTTCAAGACCAAGGGGCATCTCTTCCCAACAATGGCTGACTAGGCCATCTTCTGCTATATATGCAGCTAGAGACATGAGCTCTGGGGTACTTATTAGTTCATATTGTTGTTCCACCTACAGGGTTGCAGACCCCTTCAGTTCCGTGGGTAATTTCTCTAGCTCCTCCATTGGAGTCTCTGTGTTCTATCCTAGAAGTGGATACCCACAGTCAGCTATAGGAACAAGAGTTTATAAATGACCTTTGTTAGCACATTTTGAAAAATAAAAGAAGCCGGGTGTGGTGGCGCACGCCTTTAATCCCAGCACTCGGGAGGCAGAGGCAGGCAGATTTCTGAGTTTGAGGCCAGCCTGGTCTACAAAGTAAGTTCCAGGACAGCCAAGGGCACACAGAGAAACCCTATCTCGAAAAAACTAAGAGAGAGAGAGAGAGAGAGAGAGAGAGAGAGAGAGAGAGAGAGAGAGAGAGAGAGAGAGAGAGAGAGAGAGAGAGAGAGAGAGAGAGAGAACTTGATCTTTGAAGATTGCTAACTTGATTTTTTTTAACTATCTCCTTTTTCTCAAGAAACATGCAAACTATCTGTACATTTAATCATAAAAGCACTTCCTCAGTTGAGCGAGGAAAACACATAGCTTCCCAGATTCACTGTGAAACTGTTATCCCTGCTTTACCACTGTAAGTGAATTCAGTGGTAAATGCACAGCACCCCATTAAAATTATTTACCCCACAGGTAATGTGTCACCCTCTCTCTATAACACAACTAGAACTCTTTGGGTTCAATACATGCAATCAATACCAAGTTACCAGAAAAATAAAAGAATCCATTATTAAGAGTGGTAAAGACAAAAATCAATATTCTGTATCTGTTTTTCAAGCCTCTCAACAATTCTCCCAACATCCTCACTACATCAGGGTGGAAAATTCTTTCACAGTGATATGAACAGCCCAACTGCCCAATAGTAAACTGAGCCAAGAAGCTAGACCTTCAACAACTCTAAGATCCATTTTACCAGAAGGCACAAAGTGACCTTTGAAATATAATAGTAGACATTATATAATGATAGCTGGTAGATACTTTTTTTCCCGTGGATTTTCCTAAACTCTTGCCTCTGTAAAGCCAGTGAAATCAAGAAGTTTCCCAAAGTTCCCTTCCATAAAGCAGGTTCCTAAATAACCCCCTGGGATTCTTGTTGTTTAAACCATTAGGCTTATGAGCCTATAAACTTTGTAGAAACCCATAAAAATCTTCAAGACCTGTAAAGAAACATATGTGCTCAAAAATAAAATAACATAAAGTCAATATTAGTACATAGTGATTTGCCTAAAAATGTGCCATTATATCAACTTTATAAATGACTGAATTCATTATACCAATTTTGCAAATTGCTAAGTTCTGCATCAAAACTTCAAAAAGCCAGAGCAGTATTAATATCTATTGATTGGTCTACAAAATTTGTTTCCCTGAGCATCAAATTCTGTGTTACTAAAATCCCAAATTGCCAAAATTCTCTTTCCATCTGAATATAATTTGTACATTAGACTGTTCTCACTTGTCTTAGGAATGCAAGATAACTCACAAATCAAAGTCATTTTTCAATTAAATTGCTAAGAGGGATCAAATCATTACATAGGAAAAATTATGGAATTCCTTAAAAGGTTTGCAGCCAAAACCTCGTTTAATAAGGGACATTGGTATATCTTCTCTGTTTATATGGGGTGGTATGTAATGCCTACAGATGTTTAAACACTATGGCCCTGCCTCTCTGCACCCATTTCCCCCCACCCATAATTCTTCCATAAACAGGCTCGAATGAGTTTTGTAAATGACACTACTCTACTCAGGCTCTTGTATGGCTTCCACAACACTCAGTATAACAATGCATCCCGTGCCCAGCATCCTCTTGGACCACTGTACTTCTTACAATAACTTCTGAAAAAGTTCAGTTGCCTCTATCTTCAAAATGTATCAAAAATCCAATGATGTCTCATCACCTTGTCTCCTATCCCTTGCTCTCAGCTGCTATCATCTTATGCTTGGATAATGGAAACTGCACCAAAGCAGTTTTTTTTTCTGCTCTCTATAGTCATCTCACAGGAGACAAAGTGGGACTCTCAGAAAGGAAATTGGGTCCTCTGCTCAGATTTCTTCAGATGGAAGAGCTCATCAGAGTAAAAGCCACAGCCACTGAGACCTGGCATCTTCCATCCCTGCTTCTCTTCTGCTATTCTTCCATGATCTCACAGCTCTGCTCCAGTGGCTTTCTGCCTGTTCCCTGTCTATGCCATGGCCATTTCTGATTTTAGGCCTTTTCACTGGCCTGGAACCTTAGTGCTCAAGATTGTAGCTGCTCTAACTCTCTTATCCCCTTCAACACTTTGTTCATCTCTCCTCTATGACAAGACCTACATTGTCCATTGTGTCTAACCCACCCATCACTGCCATTCTCAGCCATCAGTAGTGCCAACTGCCACTCTACTTCTGCTGTCTCACATAGTACCACCTGATGGCCATCTGTACTGATGATGACTATTGTTGTTGTCATTTTGCTTTTTTAACTTCAACAAATGGTTCTGGGACAAGTAGATTGTCACATGTAGAAAAATGAAACTAGATCTTTCACAGTGCACAAAATTCAACTTCAAATGAATCAAAGACCTCAGCAGAAGACATGATACCCTGAATCTGTTTGATGACTAAAAAGGAAATACAACTGAACTTACAAGCATAAGAAATATCTTTCTAAACAGGACCCTAGTATCACAGATATTAAGACCAACAACTGACAAACAGGACTTCATGAGACTAAGACTTTACATCTGACAGAGAGTTAGTGTCTAGAATATACAAATGAATGAAAAACTAAACAGCAAAAAAGAAAATCTAAAATGTGTACATGGAACTAATTAGAGAGTTCTCAAAATAAAAAATACAAATGGCTGAGAAATACAAATGGTTGATGGCTCAACCTCATTAGCCATCACAGAAGTTTATATCAAAACAAGTTTGAGATTTCATCTTATTCTAGTCATAATGTTTAAGATCAAAAATACAAATGGCAAAACATAGCCATGGATGTGAGAGAAGAGAAACACTTATTCACTGTAATGGGGATGCAAACTTGTAGTCACCCTTCAGAGTGGAGGTTCCTCAAAAAGTTAGAATCAGATATACTATAGGACCAAGCTATTCCTCTGCTGGGAAATTTTCCAAAGGGCTCTATATCCTGCTATAGAGAGAATTCCTCATCCATGTCCGTTGCTGCTCTATTCACAATAGCCAGGAAATGGAAAGGGGTAGACAGCTTAGATGTCTACCCACTGATGAACAGATAAAGAAAATATGGTATATATATATAGACAATAAAATATTATTCAGCTACAAAAAATAGAATTATAAAATTTGTAAGTAAATAGATGGAACTAGAAAGAATCATTAGGAGTTAGGTAACCCAGACTCCGTTAAGCAAACATTGCATGTTCTCTCTCATATGTGGGTGCTAGCTCTGACTTTTTAGACGTGTATAGTTTGTTTTCAATACTCAAAAAGGCAAGGAAAGTAGTAAGGAATAGTAATGATGAACTTCAAGAGGTGGGATAAAATACAGATTATATGAAAAGGAAAAAAGAAGCAATGAAACAGAAAGGGTTAAATAGGATAGAGGATGGGAAACAGTATAAGGGGATGATTAACACTAAAGACATTTAAAACTTCATTCTGAAACTTACTGTAGTAGAACTTCCTAAAATATATGCATATTCATGTATTTTATGAATTATATAAAAATTTATATAAAATTTTAAATGAAGTTACCCTACAACTAAAGAACAAATACCTCTCCCAAACACCACTGTTATCAAATAAAAATCCTATGCCAGCTATAGGTTACTTTTTTTTCAATGGGTTCAATAGGCTTCCTTTAACATTAGAGGCTATTGCCATTATACTTGGTTACCCTCCAGAACTTGATGGTAAGACTCTACTGATAAAAACACCACATACTTCAGTCATAGAACATGGAGAAATCAAGCTGTTATCCATCTGGAGGCTCCATCCCTACTGGCTATCTTCCATATAGCTAGAAAGTGCTATTATAGCAGGGGAGAAAAATCACCAACAGTCTTATACAGCTATGAAAGAATTCTGTAAGCTATAATGTGCACTAGTCTATTAAGATATGCCAGTCATGCAATGGTGGCACACATGTTATAGGAACAACCACCACTTTCTGATTGGCTATATAGGTTGTTCCACAAAATGGAACCCATGTCTGATCCTGTTCATGGAGCCAAAACCCTATGGCCAATTAGGTCATTGGACTTAAAGGAAAACCGAAGACCATTATTCTTCTTAAATAGACATGGCAATGAACTGTCCCCCAAGTTATTGTCTTTGTACCCACAGATTAGTACTTTAAAGAAGCTTCTGTTTGCAATAAGTAGTAATTGAGAGGCCTACAACTGATCAACCTGTAGAGAGACTGTGGAGGACTCAATTCTAAAGGGACATTTCTATCATACTTCCTCTCCCCAAGGCTCAGGTTTCATGGAAGAGGCTTCAGCAAGGTTGCAGGAGCCACAGGTAAAGAATGCCTGTAGGAAAACACATTACTTAGGACATGGCAGGGCCATTGCAACCATGAACTCACAAAGGCTGTGACTGATGCACAAGACCTGCATAAGATCAAGCTACCCAAAAGCCCAGCTCAGATGGGGGAGGGGTTCATGAAGTTCCAACCATAGCTGAGGAGGTATTGGCAATTGATGGTTGCTGAAGGAGGGACAGTACATTTTCTTCAGGATGTGGGCCTTGAAAGGTTACTCATGCTGCAGTAGATGACCCCACACCCATACACTATAGGCATCCCTAAGTGGACTCAGTGGGTTTCCAAGAATATATGAAGTTTGGTAGGAGACAGAGTAGGAATTGGAGGGGAAGGGAATGAAGATGGAGTGAACCAAATTGCATTATATGTATATATAAAACTTTAAAAAATTAAAGTAAAAAATTGGATTAGGCATACTTACTTCTTCAAACATATACTATTTATATTAAAGACTTTAAATATCATTTCATCTAGGCTTTTGAAGTACGCAGTCCAACATCACAATCTATAGTCACTCAAATGTACAATGGTACCCCAGAGATCCCTGCTGCCATTCAACCATCACTCAGTGCCTGCTGCTCAATCTTTCCCTGCTCTCCACCCCCTTCCTCACCCCCAGCTTCTGATCAACACTATTCTATTCTCGGCTTCATTGAAATCACTGTTTTTATGTCTCATGTACCATGGAGATCATGGAACACTTGTCTCTCTGCGCCTGGCTTATTTCATTTCACAGAAGATCTCCCCTCCCATTCAGGTTGCTACAAAGACCAAATCTTCATTTTCTTTTCATGAGTTACAGTTTCCAGAAACAGGCCTCAGGGCAGAAGCTGAGCATGTTTGTCTCCTTTACTTCTACATGCTGAGATTTAAACCTAGACTTTGTGTACATGGTAGAAAAGCTAAGAAAACACCCAGCAGCTCTGGGTCTTTAGAAAGTTCTAGGTTTCAGGAAGTGAATGCTCTATTATCCATTACAAACGGAAAGGGAGGGGGAGGCCTGAAACACAACAAACAACTTTCCTTAGAGATAACAGTGGAGCTGGTCCTGGACTGTTCATAGGTTGTCCTTCCTTGGTTTTACTCTTCTATATGCTGGTTCATTATCTGGTACATAATGGGATACTGAAATCAATAGTATAACATTTCACTAGGTGTCAACATTATAATGAGAGCTTGGTTGAAATGTTATGTTAAAAAAAAAAAAAAAAGTACAGAGGCAGAAGAGACCATCACCAGTAGAGATGCTGAGACAGCTAAACCAAATAGTCACAGGCAGCTAAATCATGCAACCTATTAGTTAATACTAATAACTAAAACTTTTAAGTGCTTCTAATGCCTAAGCTCTGGACAGATGTAATATAATTTAATTTAACCCTCACAATAATCCCATGGATAGTGTCATTCTCATTACATAGAAAAGGAATATGAGAGGGAGCTAATTAAGCATCCCTCTCCAAGATGCCCAGAGCTAATCAGTAGCAGAGTTAAGACTCAAACTGCAAATCCTCAGCTCTGCGTAAGTAAGGATGGAGCTATGGAAAGACAAAATGACCTTCACAGTAGAGAGTGACACCAAGGTCTTTTTTACCTAATTAATGTGCTTAATCCCATGTGGTTCATTAGCTTAGAGCATGTTTCATTACGGCTAGGGAGCTGGCCCAGCAGGTGGGCTCCTGAGCATGTCATGAGAAGGACTGATTATATACATTTAAGAATAGAGTCCTCCACCTCTGACCCAGAGACAGCCTTCTCCTCTTACTTCCAGTGGCAGCAATGACAGAAGCACAGGAGCAAAGCAAGGCAAACCTATGGCTTTACCCTCATGTGCCTCGGCTGGGAACCACAGGGCACAGAAGAGATGACAGATCTGCAGATTGTGGGAAGCCCGATGCATAATGGCATCACTACCCCCACAAAAAGTTCTCAATTTCTCCAAGTTGGTAAAATATCAATTTTTCTTTAGCTTGGTAAGATAAAACTTTGTATCATAGTAATTAAGAATATCTACTGGGATGCTCTTTGATTCATCAGGACAAAAACCCAGAATAGGTCAAAAATTTCACAGAGGTAGAGGAAACTGTCTCCATAGTTGTTCAAAACGTGCCTTGGAAAAAATCCCAGGATTCTTTTCTGCAAGTGCAAATACTCACAGACTAATAAATGCTCTCTGTGGATAAGAGTTTGAACTACTCTAGATGTGTGCTAGATGAAACATGGAGACTCAGAGGTGTGGACAGAGTTAACAGGACTCGGGGCTATAATGAGCTCCAGGCAGACTGCTGGCAGAGCATTGGGAGTGGCAAGCTTTGCTTTACACCGGGCATGATTAGCCCCGAACCCTGGTGGATAAGCAGGGCTTACCACTCAGCAGCTCAGCACAGCACTTACAGTGCAAAGACCCATGGCAGTCCTCAGCTGGAGGACTCCATGCAGGGTGGCCACTGCACACCCAAGGTGGCTCTGGGCTGCTGTTCAGGGGCTTTCATTTTCACTATGTAATGATGGCATGAATCTCACTCTGAAACCTGACACAGAAGCAAACAGATGACCCAACAGTGACAGAGTAGGACAAAAGGCTTACAGGCTGTTGGGAAACCAATAGCTCCTCTTATGCTTCTACACAAGGCCAAGCACTCTCATCCAAGACAGATAACACATTTCTATAACATGTTGCTGGTGCCCTGAATCCCTGTCTATACAAATAACCCCACCTATAATTCATTTCATTAAATTTCTCATTAAACAAACAGAAAAATAAAGTACATAGCTCTTGTTGAACCTGAGAGACCACCTAGCCTGCTCCTACAAGGAAATATCATCTCCATCAGAGCTGTGGCAGTGATGCGGTAGTAGTAGTTTGTGTGGTTCTGTGTGTGCATGGCATGCATGCTGCATCCATACAAATACACAGGTGCACACACCCATTCTCCATGGGGAAGTAAGAGCAGAACATCAGTATCTTCCTCCACTGTCTGCACTTCATTACCTCAAGACAGGGTCTCCCACCGACATGGAAGCTCACCATGTCAGCTTACAGTGAGCTTACAGCCAGCACTGAGCTCTGGAGATCTGCCTGTCACTGTTTCCCAGATCTGGAGTTAGAGGAACAGGTGGCCACATGCAGCTTTTCATATGATTTCTGGGGAGGCAAACGGAAGTCCTCCTGTCTGCAGAGCAAGCCCTCTAATCTACTCGTCCATTTCCCCAGCCCAAGAATTGTAGTTTTAAACATAACATTGTAGAAAATAGTCAGTGACAGATGAATGGGGTACTCTGTGGATTCGGCATGATGACAGTGGGTACTAAATAAATTTCGCTACTGAGAAGTTATAACTAAGTGACTACCACTCAGCGTGCACCATGGCACAAGCAGGGTAGATGCTAGCGCTACGACTCCACTTCCAACCCAAATCTCAGCACACGGTATCGAGCTGCAGAAAGGGCATGGAGTGTGCCTGCTAATAAAGCCAAAGGAAAACAACAATTTAATTTAAACAAGATAATCCAAACATCCACTTCCCTTAAAGCTTGGAAAATGTCATTTCATTAAATCATGTTTTCATTTCCAAAGACCACTGTCAGCACAAAACCACTGTATTATAATGAAAGACACAAGCCACACCGAAAAACAACATAATTTCAGATTAAGTAACTTGAAAACTTCTCTGTTCTTTTGTTTAAAATAAAAATATAAGGAACTTATAAAAAAAAAAAACCCTTATGCTTAAACAGGGGGACAATGACACCAACTTGATTCATGTGGACTGTTTTGGGGGCTAGCACACATCCATACAACAGTCCCTCTGTTGCTGGGTCCACCACATATACAGTACAGGGCCTATGCACATCTCTGGCTATTAACATCTATTTTGGGGGAGAGGTCATTGTCTTGAACACAATGCATGCACTGCGTTTATTGCAGCATCTTCGGTAGTTTACATTTTTCAGCTCAAGATTGACTTTATTTTGGTGGGTAAAAAATGGACACAGCGGGCTTTAATCAGCCAACTTTCTGCAAAAGAGGAAAAGTACAAAAAAGAAAATCAAAGGAATTTCTTTAAATCATGTAAGAGCCTCTGAAAATAACTCAAGTACCTACTTTTTCTAGAATAAAATTAATTTATGGTCATTATATTTTAAAGTAAAGAAATCTGGAGCCAGGAAGATGGCTTGGCAGGCAGAAGTGCTTGCTGCCAAACCTGATCTCCTGAATTGAATCTCAGGACACATAAGATGGAATGAGAAAACTGATGCTTCTGACCTCTGTAAATTCACTGTGGTACACACACACACACACACACACACACACACACACACACACACACACCCTCTCCTCCTGTCAGGGTGATGACAACTTCAATGAATCTCCTCTATGCCTTCATGTAAGAAGAAAAAAAAAGAATCACATTTGCAAAGTTGCTACTTGGGATTGTTTCAGAATGCAAGTCTAAGTGACCTCTGATGTTGAATCACAGACACGTGCCTGAGCCAAACCTCTCCTGTTTGGAACAAGGTGTGGACTCCTTAGCTCTCCCAGCGCCACATCTGCCTGGATGTTGCCATGCTTCCTGCCATGATGAGAATGGGCTGAACCTCAGAACCAGTATGACAGTCCCAATTAAATGTTGTCCTTTATAAGAGTTGCATTTGGTCATAGTGTCTCTTCACAGCAATGGAAATCATAAGACAGAAATCCTGCTGGAAAACCATTCTCATCTACTTTCTAAGACACAAGTGTGAGGGTATCCACATCCCTGACTGTTACACTTTCTTAATCTTGATTTATTCAATACATTGAATAAAAGCACCTAATTGTCTTAATTTGCATCTATTTGAATAGCAGAGAAATTTATTTCTATTGGACCATTTATTTTCTCTTCTTTCATGAAATGTCTTCCTATATGGGTTTATGCCTCATTTAAGGAATTTACATATTTATGTTTTGGATTGATTTGATGAAATTCTTACTATATTGAGGAAACATTGAGCCACCTATTTTTCTAGATCATTATATTGCAATGATTTCCTTTTAAAACTTTCAAAATTTGAAATTCATGACCCTCTTCTTTATCTTTCTGAATTTCTTCAGTATTTCAGCTTTCTAAAACCCCAGTTTAAACAAATATATGCATATATGTGTATCAGGGGATGGGAGTTTGGCCTCAGAAGCCAACAGATGGTGTTAGATCCCCTAGAACTGGAGTTACAAGTGGCTATATGTCTCCTGACCTGAGTGCTGGGAACTGAACTTGACTCCTCTGTAAGGACAGTACACATGATGTCAGAGATGGAAGTTATGTGTGGGCATAATCCATAGGATTGTGGAACAAGGGTTTACCATTATTTGCAGACAATCATTCTCCCTTTGAGAGATAGCTCTTGGCCTGTAATTGAGCCATGGTGGAAACCAAATGTTTGACAATGGGCCACCAAGTTACTATACAACTTGAGCTTCCCACCATGAACTGATATAGTCTTACCCACCAAGCCATAAAGTAAGACATGCACAGCAGAAATCCATTATTAAATAGAAGTAGTATATATATATATATATATATATATATATATATATATATATGAATGATCAGGCAGGAACCAGTCCTGAAAACACAAGAAAGTTACACAAAGTTGCCCAAATGACTATGGTTTCTACACCTGTTACAATACTGTCTGTTCCCAAGCTTGCAACTATAGTCTCATGGGATGTTCCTTATGATCAGTTTACTGAAGAAGAGAAGATCTTCCTGACTTACTGATGGTTCAGCATGTTATGCAGGCACCACCCAGAAGTGGACAGCTACAGCATTACAACCCTTTTCTGTGGTAGCCCTGAAAGAGTCCAGTGAAGGGAAATCTTCACAGTGGGCAAAACTTTGGGTAGTACATATGGTTGGACATTTTATTTCAAAAGAGAAATGGACAAATGTGTGATTGTTCACTAATTCATGAGCAGAATGGTTAGAGACTTGGAAAGAGCATAATTGGAGAAATTGGTGAGAAAGACATCTGGGAATGAAGTATGTCAATAGATCTCTAAAAATGAGCAAAAGGTCTAATAATATTTGTGTTCCATGTAAATGCTCAAGTGGTGATTTCAGCTGAGGAAGAGTTCAGTAATCAAGAACAGAATGATCCATTCTGCCAGCAGTCAGCCTCTTTCCCTAGCCATCTCTGTCATTTGCATTACCTAATAGTCCCATGAAAAAGTAGCCATGGTGCCAGAGATGGTGGTAGACTTAATAACATGGACTCCCACACACCACAGCTGACCTGGTTACAGCTTCTGTCATAATAGTCTGGGCAGTATTGTTTCTGACCAAGAAACTCATTTCCCAGCCAAGAAAGTGCAACAGTGGACACATGCTCAAGGAACATTTCAAGTTCTCCACCATCTTGAAGTAACTGGCTGACACTGCAGTAGAATGAGCTTTTGAAGACACAGTTGCAATGCTACTTAGGTGTCAGTAATGTAGAGGGTTTGGGACACAGATCTCCAGAAGGCAATTTATGTTTTTTGTTTTTGTTTTTTTTTTTTGGTTTTTTTGAGACAGGGTTTCTCTTTGTAGCCCTGGCTGTCCTGGAACTCAGAAATCCGCCTGCCTCTGCCTCCCGAGTGCTGGGATTAAAGGCATGCGCCACCACGCCCGGCTTAGCAATTTATGTTTTGATTAAGTGAGGTTCAGTAGTCAAGAGGTAGAAAGCAGGTAATGGCTCTCCTTACCATCACCCCTAGCAACCACTAGGAAAATACTCTGCTTCTTATTCCCATGATGTTAAGCTCTGCTGGTGTGTGAATTTTGGTTTCAGACATTTGTAACCATTCCCACCAGGAGACACAACAAACATTCCATAGAAGTGGAAGCCCAGACTTCTCCCTGGCTACTTTGGGCTTCTGATTTCCTTAAATCAACAGACTAAGACAACAACAAAAAACAAAAAAAAAAAAAAAAAAAAAAAAAAACAGTGGTAGGAGTAGCAATTGATCCAGATTACCAAGGGGAAATTAAATTACTTCTCCACAATGGACGTAGTAAAAATTATGTCTGGAAGGCAGGAGATCCTTCAGGGTAGTGTTTCTCAAATTGTGGGTTGCAACATCTTTGGGGAGGGGTCGCATATCAGCTATCCTGCATGTCAGATATTTATATTATGATTTATAACAGAAGGAAAATTACAGCTATGAAGTAGCACCAAAAGTAATTTTATGGTTTGGGGTCACCACAGCATGAAGAACTGTATAAAAGGGTCACAGCATTAAGAAAGATAAGGACAATTGCTTTAGGGTATCCCTTGGTGTTACCATGTCCTGTGATTAGAAGCAATGGAGTCCAACAGCAACCCAATTCAGGTAGGGCCTAAGTCCTTTAGGGATTAAGAGATAGGTCACTACTTTAGTAAAAGAATCAAGACCTGCTGTGGTACTTGCTGAAGGTGGAGAATAGAGTTATACCAGGTAAGGCCAAGTGACCAGCTGCAAAAATGAGAACTATAACTGGCACGAGTGTCTCTGTCATTTCTAAGGACATGTTTGAACATATATACACATTTCCTAAGCAAATATTTGTGTTTTCTTTCCTCTGTGTCATTATCGTGTAACATAGCATCAATCAACATACTAATTGCTGAATTTAAGTTATGAGTCACTGAAAGAATGTCCCTCCAGGAAAATTGTCACCTATTCAAAAATATATAATGCATTTGCAGTTGTATGTGGGATAGTTTATATCATGCCAGGTGCCATAACCTAGTTATTGTTTTCACTTGGAAATTAAGCATGATATAAAGATATATGGTTGTGTGTCAAGTTGACAAGGGGTAGAGCTGTAATGGGCAATCTTGGCTGTCAATTTGATTACACATGGAATCAGCTAAAACCCAAGACACTGGACATACTTTTCTTGGTCAGATTATCAGAGATCAGAAGACACACCCTAAACCTTGGCCACCCTGTCTGGTGCTAGCCTACATAAGAGGACACAGTAAGTTTTGTAGTAGATGGTAAACATATTTTGATGCACATTTCTGCCCTCTACTCCCAGTGAGATCGCAGGCTAGAACTCAACACTGCTGAGCTTCAGCTTCCGAATCTGTGATCTCTGAGGATACGATGGTTGGAACATTCGTTGGATCTATGAATTGGCAGATACAGAAGATGTCTCTGGTTGTGTACTCATGCCTTAGAGGGACATTTACTTCCAACTTTAATATATATATAAAAAAAAGGCAATAGAATTTAATGGAGAGGAAGCTTGTCAATGCAATTGATTTACTAAAGGAACAAGCTTTCTGCTCAGCACGAAGCTTTAGTCTGTATAAAATGAATGCTGATTTAAAAGGACACTGAAATCTCAGATAGTTACGCTTCCAGAAGCTTACACAACCCACCTTCCTGCTCACTCAGTGACTACAAGGCCAAAAGAAGGTGTCCAACAAGTCACATGAGTGCTTACGTGATGGTTGAACAGGGACCCGGGCCTCCGCATTTTGAGGTACGTTTTTCTATAACATGCTCCTCTTTGGCTTTGTGTCTAAACTACAAACAGGTTGTCAAATCTTTGGCCAATGAGTGTCATTTTGTGCACTGGGAAAAATGAGGTAGGCAGCCAAGTGGCTTAGTCCTTGGGAGCGAGGGTCATGGATAATACTCTTCATTCCAAAGTAAGGCTCTAGCCCTGGCCGTCTCTGTGATCAGTGTGAATTGGTAGGCCTATTTCATTCAGGTCTTCCATCCTCAAAATGGAAGTCATAAAATACCTACCTCATAAACATGTTGTGAAGATTAAATGCATTAATCTATATTTAGTGCTTGGCCCAATGCCTAGACTGCTCAGTAACTGTTAGCAGTTAGTGATACATTGACTTGAATATTACAATATTCCAATGTACATAAAGCAGAAATCAATACACCCCTGAGCCTTCCTTTCTCAACCTTACTATTAGCAACATCAAAATGAATCATTCAAATAACTGGAAAGTATTTTGTGAGAAAGATTTTCACGGAGCTTCGCTGAGAAGATCTCTACATTGCTGAGCTGAATGGGGAGGAAAAGAACCTGTGCTCAGGGACCCTTTCATCTCAAAGGCATCCCTAGCCCATCATAGTCCTGTGGACAAGGCTTAACCAATCCTTCCACAGGATTTCCTCCATGGCATGAGATTAGTAAAAATTAAAGACACAAGCCAACAACCCTCTTAAACAGAGCCTACAATCTGTTAGAAAGAAAATAGTTCAAACCACATATAGTAGTGAACCATAGTCATAAGTAATAGAGCAATAGATATACAGATATTGCCAATCCTTATTAAGAGACATGGACATTAACTTAAGAATAGGCATATCGCCATCCTCTGAATGTTCTCAAAATTACTTTACCATTCATAAGTTTTATCTTATGTGTATGAATGTTTTGCCTGCCTGTTTGTATGTCCACCAAACATGTATAGTGCTTGTAATTTTGGATGGCTGTGAGTCGCCAAGTAGGTGTGGGAAACTGAACTCAGGTTCTCTGTAAGGGCAGTAAGTATTTGTAATCACTATTCCATCCTTCCAGCTGTGGTGGTTTAAATATAACTGGACCATGGGAAGTGGCACTATTAGGAGTGTGGCCTTGTTGGAGTAGGTGTGACCTGATTAGAGGAAGTGTATCATTGTAGGGTTGAGCTTTGAGGTCCTATGATCAAACTATGCCCAGTGTGATAAGAAGTCCCCTCCTGGCTGCCTGTAGATGGCAGTTTCCTCCTGGTTGCCTTCAGATCAAGATGTAGAACTCTCAGCTTCTCCAGCACCATTTCTGTCTACATGCTGCCATACTTCCCACCATGATAATAATGGACTACAGCTCTGAAACTGCAAGTTAGCCCCAATTGAATGTTTTTTTTTTTTTTTTTTTTTTTCTTTATAAGAGTTGCTTTGGTCATGGTATCTCTTCATAGCAATTGAAACCCTAACTAAGATACCAACCTTAAATTTATTCAGAAATAAAATATGACTTGAAAATTGTATAGAACTGTTTGAAACATCCCCTGAAAAATGAGAGTGACTGAAACAATTTTGAAATGGAAAGGAAGGGAAAGGAAGTAAGAGAATAAAGGGAAATTCAAGCTGAGAACCTGCACAGCCTGATAGTAGAAACTCACTAAAGCTGAAAAAAATTATAATTCTGACCTTGGTACTCATAATTTGGTTCATAATGAAAAAGAACATTTTAAATTAGCAATAAAGCTAGGATTATTTAAAGAAGAGTTCCAGTACATTTTATCAACTATCTGAGGAAATAAAACAAAACAAAACAATAATGCCAGGCTCTCCTACAGTACCCCAAGGCAAGCTAATACTCAAATGAACAATTAATTGTTTAAAGTTAAACTGCAAAATAATAAAGAAACTGAAATGGTTCACTGGGGAGGAATATTTTTCTCATCATAATGCACAGTCAGAAGCATCTTTCTTTTTTCCTATTTCTGTAGTCTTAGACAGTGAATCTGGAGACTCTCACAGGCTGGACAAGCAAGTCTGTCCTTATGTGACATTACCAGGATGAGGAAGAATATCTGAATGGTTTGATTTCAATCAAAAATAACTATCAGACCAGAAATGCCATAAGCAAAATAAAAGGCAAATTATAAGTTTGGCAGATAATTGCGCACATACTGACCCATACATACTTAAAGGTTAAGCACTGTGTAATCCCTGCACTCGTGAGGTGAGGCAGGAGGATCAGAAGTTCAAGACCAGCCTTAGGAACATATTATGCTTGAAACCAGTCAGGGCTACCTGAGAGCTCCATTTTGAAAGAAACAATAAAAACACATAAAAATAAATTAGACTGTTTAAGAACTGAACTGTGCCAAATACAATGGAAAGTTGCACACTGTATAGGAATTTGCGATCCACAAAACAAATGCAAGTGTGAGGGAAGAGCAGGGGAAAATTCGTGGGGAGAGTGGGGAAGCAGAAGAATGTCAGCTGGAGCAGTGAGGCTGCCATTCCTTTATCCGTTAAATGAGCAAGGATTCACAATCTACAGCCCTGTAATGCACATCTCTGTGGGGTCCAAAGTCTATGCGGTTAGAATTTCAAAAGAAGAGGCTGAGAAGTTAGGCTTAGCAGTGAAAGCTTAATGAGAACCCTACAATGGTATGATTGAGCATTCTTAGCCATTCTATATACTCTAGGGAAAACAAAGGACTGAACATTACAGGAGGATAGCACATAGGCAGTACCTTTTGAGATGCCATTAACAGCACCAGTTTAGATATCTAATATTGAAAACTAGGCTAAATGAGAAAGCCCTGTGGTGGCTAATATTGACTGGCAACAGGATCCAGAATCACACAGGGGACAAGCATGTCTGTCAAGAGAAACTCCCATCCTAAAACCAGAGCCATAAAACATGTGCAAGCCTTAACGAAGCTTGTTACCCATAGAATTCTGGAAGCCAGTCAGTCCCCATAGCACAACATGGAGCCTGGAGGTTTCCAAAACAGGCAAGCTGACCTGTCTCCTACCAAGCAGGCCATCCCCTAAAGCAGTTTCTGGGCCATTACATTATTGTGCTCCATTACAAAAGCAGATTTTCAGTCACTGCTGGGCATATTCTCGTGCTCCCCAAATTGATTTGGGGGAGCCAGCCTCTCATACCAATGAATTCTGCTCTCACCATTTTGAGGACAAGCTGCGTCTACTCTCATTTTCCTCCACTGACATTCTTACATCTATGAGGCAGTTTCTACACTGGGCTGACTGAGGAGGAAGACCTATTCTATGGGTGGCATCATCCCATGGTCTGGAGTTCTAGACTGAATTAAAAAGGCAAAAACGAACCAAATACCAGAACTCATCTCTCTCTGCTTCCTGGGGATGGAATGTGCTGCATAAGCCCCGGCTGCCATGCCTTCTCCACCAGGGTGGCTGCTCTGCCAACTTTAGCTAACATACACCCTCCCTACCTTGCGTGGCTGTTATCAGCTAGTTCACGGCTGCTTCGTGAGAATACTAACACAAGTGTATTCCCAGATAGTTAAGGACAATACAACGCTGACTTTCTAAAACAGAGAGTCTTCCTATTGATGAAAGTGAGAAAAAGAAAGGAGGATGGAGAGAAGCAGCCCTATCAAAACGCTAGCTGTACTTTATCTCCACGTGACGGGATTATGGATGCTCGTTCCAACTTTTCTACAATGAAAAGGTATTGCCACTGAGAAGAGGAAGAGCAATCACGATTTGAAAGATTCATAGAAAGAGTCACCCTGCAGAAAGACTCTCTTGTGTAATGTATGGAAGCATCAGCTCTCAACGAAATGCTGTTAGCCTGTTAGCTAAGGCAGGAAAGAGAAGGTGGGGTATCCAACAGACAGAGAATTCTGAGATGGAGTCAGTCATGGGAAGCGATTTGCCCTGAATTCCGAGGAGACCATCATATGAAACTGAGGCGAGGTAATCAACCATGTGGCACTCACAGAATAGAATAAACGGGTTAATTGAGTTATGATCTAATTGGGGAATGAGAAAAAGCTTATGACCTAAGCATTTAGTCCGGAAATAATTAAGTCTCAGAGTCGATATTTTGGGAACTGGGTATGGTAGGAAAAGCCCAGTTACATCACCCAAATAGTGAACTCGGAGAAAAATATCAAGTTCTGTGTCACTACTACTGCTCTCATTGTTCACACTTCATATAAACTGGAATTGATTTAGTCCATGAATTTTGTTTATCAAAGACACACATCTGCTCCAGTAAGGAGACCAATGATAAATAAAGACATACGCACCAAGAAGAGCAATCGTGTCAAAGAATTACATTTGAGGGAAAGCTTCCCTGAGCCTAACCATGTCTCTAACTCCGTTTTGAGTTAATGGGGATTGTGGAAGAAGATGCAAAATACTGACAGCAAATACTGAGAGGGAAGCTGGTGGATATTTTCTCCTAGCTTTGTGGGTCTCAGAAGAGCTTTCCTAGTTTATAGAGAGTGGGGGGGTGTGGTACTCAGTGTACCCTCCAAGCTATGTGGGAAAGGCTCCTGCAAGAAAGCTTGTCATGGTTAAGAGGAAACTTCAGGTCCAAACGGCTCAGGCATGACTGACCAATAGTCTTCCCCTCATGGATTGGGATACAACCCCTTCCAAATGCAGTCTCCATGATATTAGTCTAGTAGCAAACACAGAATGCCCCTGCCTTCGCGTAACCTGTGTCTCTGCCACAGCATCAAGGAGCCAGCCCCCACCTTGGGAGCTCCCCCAACCGTTAGAATCAGCTCCCATTTCTAACTTCACCTTCTGCTCCCACCTGCCATCTTGGAAGCTGACCCAGCCACCTTAGATTCACGACTTAAAGAAACTCTGGAGGCTGCCTCGTGGACCTTTCACATGATGATCCCATGAAGCAGACCACTGTACTACAGGCTTTGCTTCATTCATATCTAGGGTGGATGGCCTCTAAATGATCCCTCAGAGACCATAAGATGTAAACCAGTCCTCCCCCTGATCTGCACTGCCGAATCCAATATATAATCTTCTTTATCTTATTTTATTGCACTGCTGGAAGCTACCAAAACTTAATAAAGATTGATTGATTAACTCACTAAAATTAATACATCACACAGCCGGCTATAGAGCCAAAATACATTCAGGATGTGACCACTTTGGCATTGTGATCCAACCACTCTCCCTTCTAAGGCTTTTTCCACAGGAGACTAAATAGTCTTTGTGCCTCTAGCCTTGTTACAATGGCCTGTTTAAGTGTAAATCTGATGGTATGATGCTTTGGTCCAGGGCGTGATCCAGTCTCAGTTATACCCAGAGCAAAGGCAGGAGATGCTAGAGTGATGGCCAAGGCCATGGAGATCCTGCCCATCATGGATTTTCATGTCCTCTCCCACTGTTCCCCTTCTCCTCCTACTCCAATCACAGAGGGAGGCAGTCATTAAGGGGGAAAGCTTTTTAAAACCTCATTTGATGGGCAGGAGGTCTGGCTTAACTGTTAAAAGCCCTTACTACTCTTCCACAGGACTGGAGTTTAGTTCCTAGCCACTTACATGGGGTGGCTCACAATGGTCTGTAACTCTAGTTCCAGGAGGTCTGAAGCCTCCCCAGGTACTTGCATGCATGTGCTGCACAGAAACACACAAAGACACTCACATATACATATTTAAAAAACATTGGAGATAGTCATTATGGCATCTTTATAGTCATCTTTATAGGCATCTTTATAGGCATTATGGCATCTTTATTCCCAGCTGCCTGGATGCAAAGACAAAAGGATCACAGTAAGTTCAATGCCAGCCTGCAGCCTGGTCTACATGGAGAGTTCCAGGTCATTCGAGGCTCCATAATAAGACACTGATTTTTTAAAAAAAATAATGTATTCCACAAAGAGGCTCTGCTGACCTAATCAGACCTTGAAGTCAATTCAGGTCTTCAGTCTGTATATTTATGCATCACAGAAGACTGGGAGATAATTGTTCTTGTTTAAGCAAAACAAGAACACTTAATCGTGCATTTAATTGTGCTGGTCTGTGCAGAGCCTGCTCTATCTAAGATGCATATGACCCTTTATTAAATCAGCTATCTTTTCTTCAACCAAAAATAGACTGTCTTAAAAATTTATTTATGTAATTTTTGAGTTTTAAACAATCACTGTTCAGATTGTCATCTAAGAATTTGATTAAAATTATTAGTTTACAGAAGTAAGAATAAAGGAAAGTTTAAAAGGAAAGTAAGAAAACAGGGAGGTTTGTCTTTTGATTTTCCACCTACTCCTAATATTGGAAATCCCAAATTATATATATATATATATATATATATATATATATATATATATATATTCATCATTTCATGTGATGAGAGGTGGTGGGTGGCCAAATTAATAATACTGCCGAGGAAGGGAGACAATTATATCTTGTTTACTTCATTCATCAGTCGCTGAATGCATTTAAGATGCAGCGAACCATCCTCAGTGACTGACATCTACATCTGCGTTTGTTTGTGGCTTCACTTGTCAAGCTCAAGTCTCATTAGCATTTCTTCTCAGTTCAACTTCAAAAGCACGGAATGCAGGCCTGCAAGAGTTACAGAGCTGTTTTCAAAAAATAACTGAGCCTTTCTGTGGAATCACAAAGCTCAGATCCTGGTTCAAGACAGATTTGTATGTACTGGAAACTACTGTACTCTGAGGGAAATGTTAAGAGGAACTTGTGAGCGACAGTAGTCTTAAAATGCTTCTCTCTTCCTCCAGCATTAGCAGGCCAATCCTTGGGAAGTCTGTATGTATACCATGCCCTAAAAATGGAGCTAGGAATGGTAAATGGGATTCTTTTCATTATAGGATACTACAGAACCTAGGAGATATCTTCTGATTCCCATTAGCAATATATTAATATTTGAGAGGTTTGCTTTACTTCCCCACTTATGTTTGAGGGGTTGTACAAATGCATGCAGATACCCATAACATCAGGAGAGGGCATTGGGTCCCCCAGAGTTGTAGTTAAAAAAGTTTATGAACCTCCCAATATGGTTCCTGGAAACAAAATAGGTTTTCTGGAAGAGCACCAAGCATTCTTAAACACTGAGCCATCTGCCTTGCCCCAAGATACCAGCATTTTAAGACTAATATGGCCATACAATACTGGGCAAGGCTAAGCAATGGCTTTGTGCTTTGAAATGAGGAAACATTATTATAAATCATTATATTAAGTAAAATAAGCCATATTCAGGAAGACAAATATGTTTGATCTCAAAAATGAAATAGAACATGAAATTAGACGAGGACACAATGGTGAAGATGAGGACAACTATGAGAGAGTAGGCAGGTCATGAGAGGGAGGCTGGAGGAGAGGGGAGGTGATATGATCAGAGGAGGTTTCCCACATATAAAAATGTCATAAAGAAACACACTATCCCATAAGTCAACATATACTACTCTACAAAGTTTTAAAATGTAAAGTTCATTTGTCCACCAATCCATTCAATAATTCCTCACTTAACAATATATTCAATGATCCTCTCATTCGGTAACACACGCAGTAATCCCACAACCCAAGCCCGACTGAGGTGATAACTTGAAAGGAAACAAAAGGTAGACGTATCCCACTGAGCAAGGGCCATGGTATATGAAAAAGATTTCCCATGTTGGTGTGGCTGCTGCCCTCAAGTCTATGTGTGGCTCTGTGTATAAAGGCTCCCAGAGCTCTGAGTTTCTCTGGTTGGGAGTGTTTCTTTCTACAACATTGCCATCTCAATCAGGGAAGTTCGAAATCTTGTTTAAATTTCACATGGCTGTAGACACAGCTACTTGGGAGGCAAAGCTAAGAGCATAGTATGAGTCTTGGGATCAGAAAACAGCCTGGCCAATTCAGGGTGTGCCAAACCCTTCTTTAGCAAGGATCTCTGGAGAAGTAGAAAGGAGCTGGGGACCTATACTCATACATCTGTATCTTCAGCCTCAATAATATGTTGTGGTTACAAGTCTTGCATTTAGGGAGCATTGTTGTATTATCTTCAAACTCACCACGCCTCCGCCATTCTTCAACCTATGCACACTTCAGAAATCCAGTTAAACTCTCTTCATTTTGCTAGTGTCATTTTGAATCCAAATCCTAAAGACCTAAAACACAACCTAAAAGACATCTCCCAGATAAAAGGCCATTCTATAAGTGCATACACTTGTAAACTACTGGGAAATTTCTTTGTACAATTTAGAAATTCTAGAAAATTTGCATCTAAACTATTCAATGGTATAGTTTACTACCAAATTGGTATTCATTCTGTAATGCAAAAAGGCTGAGTATTAGAAAATCTATTAGGCTAACTGGTATTAAGGATCATTTGTTAAGAACCTAAAGGATTATTTAATTATATAATGAAAGCAATAGGGAAACTTCTTTAAATTATATTTTTAATAAAGAAGGAGAAGGGCACTATTAGTTTTTTAGACACTAGTTACCATCAGAAAGATCTGGATATGAAATTAACATAGAAGATAACTGACTATAAAAGGACATAATTAGCAATGTTCCAAAATAGTTTTCTGTTTTATCAATTATTTGCTTGCTATCGTGATTATTACATTACTATCTGAAAAAGACTCCCCACTCACCCTTCCTGACCTTCTTTCTCCCATTAAATAACCCCTTCCTCATTTGCTTTCAATCACATGTGTTTTGCTTGTTTTGTCAAAGTGTCCAAAGAATAATGTTTCTCATGCTTGAGTTCAGAGACCCTGAAAGTTTCAGGGTGTATTATCAAGGATCCTCCAGCCCTTAGTCATAATCTTATATTTGTATTTTATTAAAAGTCTGGGAAGCAAATTTAAACATTTTATGTGTGTAGAATTGATGACTATGAACAGTGGATTATGCCATTGGTGACAGGTGTAACTGTGCAGCTGTATTATATGGTCACAAAACAGACTGATTTGGTTCTATTATTGTTTGATCACTGGATCCTGATAAGAATAAAAAGCCAAGATGTAAGAAACAAAGGGATGACATGGTTGACAGTTCTACAGTGATGGAAAAAAATGAGCCTTAGCAGAGTGATTATTCTTGAGGCATGATAAACTCGATGACATTGGGCTTCTGTAACCAGAACACACTTACCTAGAAGGTGATGGTTTAAATTAACCAAAAGGAGAGAATTAACCAGAGACAAAGAATCCTAGCTATTTTATAATCAGCTACCAGGATAAGAAGTGTAGCCTTGACTTTAAATTCCATATCTTAGCAACACTGTTCTGATCATCTGCAAAAAGAATCTCTAAGTCACCATAGGTTGGTCTCTTTTTTCCTTTAGAAGCTAGTCTGTACCTTGCTGAGACTTGAAAAGCACCATCTTTAGGAATCAATTAAAATGCCATTAATGCTGGTGAGTGTGTTCAGTAATAAAGACAGATACAAAGTAAATATACAAAAATCAATACCATCCTTAAACACCAGCAATAAAAGGCACAGAATATAATGGGGAAAAGATAATTACCATATTAGGAGCACAACAAAAGATAACCAGGAATAACATTAACTAGAAACACCCAGGAGAGCATATGGTGTACAGGGAGGGATTATAAAACTATCTAGAAACTCGAGAACTCTTAGAGAAATGTAAAGACATTTACGATAAAGCTAAATAATGACCAACAGACTATTATTCTGAAATTTAATTACACATTTAATTCAACTTCAATTAAATTTCACATAGGATTATTACTGGAATGTGACCGTGACAATGATTTGGTGAGAACAGCCAAGAAAATTTAGCAAAAGGCGGGAAATGGAGGAAGAAGAGTAGTTTTCATCAGGGATGTGGCCCCTGATAGGTTGCTGTGGCTCCCATCAATGGCTCTACATCCATGTGGGCAATAATAATTGGACCAGGGGTATATAAAAGGAAGACATGGAGTTTGTAGGGTGGTATAATTGGAAGAAGCCTGAGAAGAGCTGGAGCAGGTAGTGGGTTTGGATATAATCAAAATACATTGTATATGTACATTAAATTCTCAAAAATATATATACATATTTAAAGATGTATTTTTAATTGACACTGGGGGACAGAGTACTGGCCAAAGGACCTGGGTTTAGTTCCCAGCATCCACCTGATAGATTACAATTGTCTGCAACTCCAGTCCCAGAGCATCTGATAGTGTTTTCTTGACTCTGTGGGCACCAGGTATTCATGTAGTACATGAAATGCATGTAGGCAAAACACCAATATACATAAAAGTAAGTAAAACCAAGACTAAACGTATTATAAAAGTAGATTGAATTAAGTATGCTGAGTGAGATCTTTCTAACAAAAAAAATGTAGAGACTTCTGTAGGCAGTCTGAGGTCAAGGGGTGACAGAGAAATAGATACCTTTGCCAAGTGTATGAGCATGCACACCTGGGACATCATGCCCATGAAGCAATGCCCATAGCTACCTACAGTACACCCAGAGCACAGTTTGGGAAAGGCACAGGGCACTACACCTCTGAACTCTTGGTTTTTTTACTTTCTCATTCACAACACCATGATTCTAATGCTCACCATGGAGAAGCGTTCTCATTTCCAGCCTGACACCACACCACTGTCTTCTGATGATGTGGTTGGTTTTCAGTGATCAGCCTCTGCCACTGTCCTTCAACCTCAGGGAGCTACTGGTCCATTCATCTGCTGCATGTGCTCTTAATTAGCCTTTGCTTCCCTTTATCTTCCCTACCTCATTGTCCTTCTAACCCTAACTGCATTGGCCATCTGTCCCTGGCGTTCTTGTGTAAGTAAAGCTCTGTACTGTGTGAAATTTAACTGTCCACCCTTAATGGCCCTCACTCAACCAACTCAAAGCTTCGGAAACAAAAGCTCTGTCAATCGGCCTTAGAAGATTATGTGAGCTATGCTATATACTGCATTTGGCATAGCTTGCTCACCTCTGGGAAGACCACTCACACCACTTCTAACCACCAGCATCCTATGTACACTCCCCTGTTCCCACCTGTTGGACCCTGCACAGTCTCCTGAGAAAACAAACTGCCTGCTGTAGATCAGTCAGGTCTCCTCCACCAAATCTGCATGGCAAGGGTACTCAACCTGTACTTCTTTGGGTGGATTCAGCGGGCGAGAGGGGAAGGAGAGGAAGACATGGAGTTGATGGGATATTAGGGTCCAAAAGGGGTTGGCATAGCAAAAGATGGGTGTGAACTAATTGGACTCACTTATGAAATTACCAAAGAATCAAGAAAAAAATTTAAAAAGTGAAGTCCATTCTCCTATGAATCACTACTCTCTTTACTTGCCATACCAGTTGTGCCCTCAAAGACCACTTCTCTCATCCTACATTGTCAATTTTTTTTAATTTTCTTATCTATGTACGTATATATTCTGATATATCTCATTAAAAAATATGTAAACACATTTCAACTTGTCTTTTCATCTCCCTGCTGTTACTATGTATATTTCTTCTGCCATTCAAACTCGAGTGACTTCCCCACATTTTATTTCACTTCTTTCACTCTTGCCCTGCACCATTGGGGGAAACTCATCACAATAACCAACAATGGGCCTCTTTCCCATTCAGAGAACACATATCTCATGTTTCAATAAACCCTCCTCCTTCAACCCCTTCCAAGGATTCTGCCTCCCCTGTTGAAGACACCATCTAGCTCACTGGGCACAATCTACATGCTCTCTTTGTTGGCATCATCTTCTCCACCAGAGCTCTAAACCTAATCATTCCTTGGGATTTGTTTTGAGTCAATACCATTTTGTTAATGATTGCAACCATTTTTTTGCAATTTTAAATACTATGCCTATGTTGACAATGGTCAAATCTTTATAACCTGTATAGACTAGTCTCTTATACTCTTAAATTCCAAGATCCTACCAGTCACCACACGTGAATTCTCTCAGAACCTCATAGAATGTGACCTTGTATACCTCTCTCAAAACAATGCCACTGTGCACAGTTATGAAACCAGACACGTTGGATTAACCCTTGAATCCTTTTTTTTCTTTATACCCTCCTATTCAGTTGATCAGAAGAATTATTCATTGAATTGTAGTTCTCAGATGGAGTAGCCTTTCACCAGTTTCACTGTTATAGTTCTCTATCATCTATCTATCTATCTATCTGTCTATCCATCTGTCTATCTATCTCTCATTTCTCATCAATCTACCTACCTATCTACCTATCTCTTTCCTATCTGTATATCTATCTATCTATCTATCTATCTACCTATCTATCTATCTATCTATCTATCTATCTATCTATCTATCTATCTATCTATCTATCATCTTTGGATCCTCAGCTATCCTACCATACCCCCAACCCACTCTTCACAAAGCACTTAATGATTCCTGTAAAAACTCAGGCCACTAGTCACACCTCTGCCTAGATTCTTTCAGTATGAAATCTTTACAACACATCAATATCAGCTCCAGGATCTTCATGATATATACCTTGTCTTTCTCTTTTACTTCATGGTGACCTCTTTGTGCCATTTCTCTAAGGCAAATGGAATTCTCTAGAACACAGTGTGCTTTCTCCAATCTTACTTTATTCCTAAAATGTATTCAGATCAGTGCCCATTTTATTTTCTGGTTTTATCACATAATATCCACCTGCCACATGAGAATACAACCTTCATGAGTTTTCCTGTTGTTGATTACACACACACACATACACACACACACACACACACACACACACACACACACACACACACACATATATATATATATATATATATATATATATATATATATATATATTTCAATGAAATGAAACAGCACAGAGCAGATTCTGTTCCACACACTGCCAAGGTGATAAATCCTGTATGATTTGACTTCCAATAGTGTTGGGATCCTAGCTTAGAATGCATTGCAAGAATCTCTCTCTGACCTCCCATTTACCCCTCCTCAGTTGTTTCAGGGCTTTGTCACCTGCAAGCCCCAGGCCAGGACGGAAAAGGACTGACTGTCTCTAGGAAGGAATGAGAAGTATGTCCATGCAGTGAGAAGGCTGCTGTCTCCAGAGTGAGGTTCGTCTCCAAGTTCTTGGTGCTGAGACAACTGCTGACCTCTACTTCTGGCATAGGTTATAGTCTGGATGAATTAACACTCTTATTGATGCTGCAGGAGTAGATTAGCTATCATCCATGTTCTAAGATCCCATTTCCTGATCCCTCCCAATCTGCAGGTTCTCCACAAGGGCCTGGCTCACAAGCAATTCAATGTGGTCTAATTCCTGAAAACAGCACTGTGACATCAGGAATGTCCTTGCTAGGGTAAGAGTTCAACATCCTTTGACAATGGTCTCAACACTGTCTGTTCCATCTTGAATAATTCTGATAAATCCTTTATAGTTAAATACCACTATGTGCTTTTGTTTCCAGTTTATAATACATTGTACCAAGAGAGTTTACACTGTAGCTAACAAATGAGAAAAGAGGTAGGCTTGATTGATCAGGATGTATTTAGGCCAAATAAAAACAAAGTGGGATTTCCAACATGCTTTTCAAAAATGATTCCCCAGTGGTTCAAATATAGAAAGAGAAACAAATGAGTCATCATTTCTCAGAGTGGGGCCACCTGCCAGCCCCTAAGACCTGCACCAAAGCATACAGGCTTCACACACATTGCCAGTGCTGATTTAATTCCAGCAAAACACTATCTTTGGGACTGTTAAATCAATGTACTTCATTTAAATCTATTGGCTTACTGATTTGTTTACCCTTATCGTAAATCACTTTCGTAATTCTACACAAACTATGTTTATACCTGAGTTTATGGTTGTATATATCCAAGATCTGTTAGGATAAAGATAATTAAATCAGGGTCTATATTTACTGGTCTTTTTGTTCCCATTGAAAAGTTTGCGAATATTGGTATCTAGGGAGATGGTTCCATCAGTAGAGCGATTGCTGCACTTGCCAAAGACCCAAGTTTAGATGCCAAGTATCCATGTAAAAGCCCAGGCATGACAACAAATGACTGTGCTTGCAGCCGTGAGGAGACAGAGACAAGAGGACCCTGGGCTCACTGACCAGCCAGCCTAATTGAACAGGTGAGCACCAGATTCATTGAGAAACCTTGTCTGAAAAAAAAGGGGTGGGGGGGTAACAAGAGGCAGGGGAGGATACTAGACATTCCCCTATGGCCTCCACACCCCACACATACAAACCTAAATGCATGCATATATCATATATACATCAAAAAGAAAATTTGTGGATTCTGTCTAATATAGAAAGACAGACTTTAGCATACAGCTCAGCTCTACAAGTATCAGTAATGTGGGCTTTTGGACCCACGCATACATTTTCCTTACCATAGCTTCTCCTGGGTGGCAGAGGGCATTGTGAAAGGTGACAAGGTAAATTTCACTAACCCTTTCAAGCCTAGAGTTGATCATCTCAGACATATTAGAGATAAGCTTGCTTTCTTTTCAGTTCACTGTCTTGTACACGTGTAATAGTCAGTCCTACTGAGTGTTCAACATTGGTACTTTCATGGTTAATGTTGGTAGTGAAGCTGATTGGGTTGAGAAGAACGTACCTATAAAAAAACATAGGGTGTCTGTGATGGTGTTCCCAAAGATGATGGACTGAGCAGGGAAATCACTTCTGAATGGGAAAAGCACCATCATATAGGCAGGAGACCTGGGCAGAGTGAAACAGAAACTGGGAAAGCCAGAGATGGAGCCAGTACCCCCCCCCCAATCTGTGCTTCCAACCCACAGTGAGGTTTATGGAGAGTCGAGAGGTCTCCTTAGCCACATGCATGTGCCAATATGAGTTCCTACCCAAGTGCTTGTGTTGAACCAATCATGGACTGAGGCCTGTGAGTCCAGTAGCAAAAACAGATCCTTCTTCCTTTGAAAATGTTCGGCTGGATGGTTCATAGCCATGGCAGAAAGCAGCAAACGCAACCCACTGTGTTACACTAATTCCAGCTCTTTGAACTTGTATCACACTTAGAAATGTCATGTTCACTCAAAACAACTGAGCCAGGGAAGGACACTGAAACATAACTTGCCCAATCCTGCTAATGTGGAAACTCAGCTTTAAATTCATCCTTGTGTGGAGACTCGGGCCATGGTCAGTGGACTATCTCAGAGACGATTTTACCACCTCTCCTTTACCGGTGTTACTGTCCTCTGCCCAAGGTATGACCAAAAGGTTCTGTCTCTAAATTTCCCCAGTGAAGTCTACGACATAGCTTCCTGTCAGGTTCGAGAGAGAACCAATTTCATAAATAATGTACAGAAAGTATTTGTGAAAGAGAAAAGCAAGTAAGACAGGCTGGAGATCCATGGCAAGCAGTAACGGCTTTAAAGCGAAGACAAGGCTGCCGTCCTTCTACTTTCTCACCTCACCCTCTCTCCTCTCCATCTCTGCCTCTCTCACTTCCTCCTCCCTCCCTCTCCTTTCCCCCCCTCCTTCTTTCCTCTTGCTCTTTCTCCCCCTCTCTCCTAGTGCCCTTTCCTCTCTCTCCCTCCTCCTCATAATCGCACCCTATTAGAATTTTTAAATCAATTGCCAACTCATGATACGAAGAGAATGTGTAATAGCTTTATAAATTACAGTACATCAGAGTACAATTATTTTTTCTAATGACCCAAGATATAAGCAATAATTAAGCTATGCTCCATGAAAATACAGGTGTGCCTGAATGCCCAGCCACACTGGGAGAGCCGCTCTCTCCCATATTTTTATCCAAGATTGCAACAGAGGCCAAGGAAGTTAAAAACCTAACACTACCAATGGAGAAATTCTCCACGCAGGCTCTACAGAAATCTGTACGGAGACTCTTATCTCCACATGTGATCCAGCACCAGCACCACCACTTCTGGGTATGTTCCCAAAGGATTGTACATCAGTATGCCACAGAAAAGGCTGGTTAAACAGCCATATTCATTACTATACTGTTCACAAAACCCAACGGAATGAGCATGGGTGCCTGCCAACATGGATTGGATAAAGAAAATCTGTTAGGCAAACAATGACATTTTCACTTTATTCTGATGATAGGGTTGATGATAGGGGCTGCCAGGTTTAAATTAACCCAACTACCCTCCAGGGTGCACTCTCATAATATAAACGACCCTTCCCTGTGGCTCAGGTATGATGGGTACAGAAGGCAACCACACCATATAGAATTGTATGATTTTATTGACACAATGAAGATCAAATCAGGTGACAATGACAATCTGAACAGCTTGCATCAGAAATCTCAGTACACATCATCCTGTGGATCATGAATTTCTTCCATTGAGAACATCACTGAGCAGAGGTTTGGTCTTTGTCCTTTTTTGTTTGTTTGTTTTTCCCTTTTGTTTATTTGGTTGGTTGGTTGGTCCTTTAGTGGTCATATGGAAAATGTCTCTGAAGGCCAAGTGTACAATGTGCCTAAAAAGAAGATTCAGGGTTTCCCTCATCCAGGACTTTCTCTTCCTTATGAACATAGTAATCTCTGGCCACCTCTAACCTCCAGTCTTACCGAAGTTCCTTCTCACTTCTTTCATCTTTTGACCCTCCTTTGTCCTCGGGCCCTGAGTAAGTGAATGTGGTGAGTCTGTGTACTTTTTGTTAGAACCCACAAATCTAGGAGCTGACAACAGAAACAAGTCAGCACATGGCTTCCTTCAAAAAAAGAAAAATCTTTTCACAAAAACAGTGCAAATATAAAGCCACCTGTACTAACACACTTAGTGACACAGTTGATTTAAATTCTAGAGAGACCTACATTTCTTACAGTAATCTAGATTCGTCCTTTGAAGACTGACATTTGTGCATTTCTCACTATCCAGGATTTAGTTCCATGTGTTCATCCATATGTGATAAATGTATCAAGAAAAAGTACTTAGCCCTCAAGGAACAGAGAGAAATAAGGGACAAACACCAGTAAGTAGGAATTGATGTTTGAAGTGAAGGTGAAGAAGTCTCCAGAAAAAAATAAAAGAAAAAAGAAAAAAAAAAGATCTGGCATGAGAATCTTCAGACAGGAAAGGAACCACTTTAAGAAAGAAAGAAAGAAAGAAAGAAAGAAAGAAAGAAAGAAAGAAAGAAAGAAAGAAAGAAAGAAAGAAAAGAAAGAAGGAAGGAAGGAAGGAAGNGAAGGAAGGAAGGAAGGAAGGAAGAAAGAAAGAAAGAAAGAAAGAAAGAAAGAAAGAAAGAAAGAAAGAAAGAAAGAAAGAAAGAAAGAGAGAAAGCAAGCAAGCAAGCAAGCAAGCATGAGAGGCATCGGGTGGGGCTGTCTATGTATTTAATCCAGATAGTTTAACCTAGGTCCATAGTGGAGTGCCAAGGAAGATGTGGCATGCTTAATATTAGCTACAAGAATGAGGGAAGGCCTCATTGTAGCATGTAGAGATGGGACAGAGCACCTAGCTACAGATGAGAGCTAGCTAACATCACAGACCTCCCAGAAGGTGACGATGGTACAAAACTAATTCTAGAGTCAGTCACTGGCAAGGTCCAGCTCTTGGACTGAATGGGGCTAAGTCAACAGATGAACTCCTAAGGGCCTGAGTTATTATAGGCTAGGATAAAGAAAAGCTAATGTGTGGCCTCCCTATCTCCTACTACACACCGTCCCCATACAGAACCCCAGAGGCATCATCATCTCACAGACTAGATTCCTCTTAACCAAACTGTGATCAATGTGTAACAATACAGACGGTGCTACTGAAGCCCCTCCCAGGTCACATCAAATTTAGCTTTTCCCTTACTGTCCTCTGAAGGCTTAAGAAACAGTGAAAGCCTGCCGTTACATCATCCTTTGCCATCGTGGATAGACACAGGACACAAGTCATTCAAATGATACAGGAGAGGTTGTCTCTGTGTGCACACCAGGAAAGTCATTTTCACTTCCGATTAAACAGACAATATTGCTGTAACTTTTTCCTCCCCTCCAGGTTTGATGACTTGAATATTGTCCCCAAAACCCACATTGCAAACCAGAGACAAGCTTGGGCATTAAAGTAAGCATGGTCAATATGGGAAAAGGAAAATGAAACTACATAGATTATTTATCACAGATATATAGCATCGCTGAACCAATATCCAACATCTTATGGTATGGGGAGCAAAGAAGGAACCAGAAGTGAAGACTTATATATTCACTTAGATCATCTTCCCAGTGATTACAGAATTCAATATTTGCAGCATCAGAGAGTATTTCTAAAATGAAATGTACTGACTCAGAAGCAGACACAAGTGTCTGGGCTCAAATCTTGACTGTATTGATTATTAGTTATGTGAATGTAAACATGTTTCTCAATTTCTCTGTGTTTGTGTCACCACTGATAATAGGGGCTATAGTGGAACCTCGGAGGGGGCCAGCTGTTACTGAGGGAAAATATGGTCAAATTACTTGATGTAACTGAACAAATCTATCTTTCAGAAGCCCATCACCTGCACAATGAATTTACACCAGTAATTGTTTGGATGACCTAATAAACTATATGGAACTGTATCTAAAATACAGTGACTGTCCAGTCAAGGCTGGGACTTACAATGATGCATGGAAGAAAGTCAAGAGAGTCAGAAAATGACCTACTACCACTAACTCTTCTTACCCCACATGTGGGCTCCTGAAACTGTCTTTCTAGCACATTCTACCTCTGGCCTTCCCGTTTTATATTACATGATTAATTGTCCTATGTTGGAATCTAATTCCCATACACATTTTAAAATAGAGAAGAATAAAAATATATATTGACTAGTTATCACCAACAGACTCATCAAACCAGGATTACCTTTCAAAAAGCAAATAAACCATTGAAGGCACTTACAACCTACAGCCTCACAGGCTGAATCTCATTATGATCTTCCAGCTTTCTCGTACAGATGCACGAAGGTAATTTGACCTTCGCAGCATGGACTTGTGGCTCCCACATCAATAATCCTGTGTGCCCTGATGCAGCTAGGAAAATAGGATACTTGCAAGCTGCTTGTTTATAGTTAGAGCTTAACATACCCAGTTTATGAGGAAAGTAGTGTTCAGTTGCCAATACAAAGCACCTTGTCTCATCTATTTTGTTCATGGGCTTAATGGCCCATGAAAGGGGCTTATTTACATTCCCGTTCTGTTATTTGACTGCTAACAAACCCCTCTCTCCATCTCCAGCAAGAGTGTATTCCACTCCCTGTCCACTACCAAGAAATTATTCAGTCAGCAAGAACTGGTGACATTTCCATTTTCAGCAAAAGGACTGATTAAGGTAACTGCCAATGATCACTCAGTTAAATTGGGTACAACGGAATAAGCCCTCCTCTGATGGCTGCCTGAGCCTGCAAGAAGAGAGAGGACGCTTGATGGAAGAGCAGAGAGGCGGGGCGAAAACCAGAGATCAACATGGTCATCATTTGAAATGAACACCCTGGAGCTATTTAACAGGTGTAAGTAACTGTTGACAAAAGGGATAAATGTCCCAGATTTTTCCAAAATGGGGAGAAAAGTCCATACATAAAGTTGATACATTTATGGAACTGTGCATACATTAGGGAAGCCATGTTTTCATATTCCATCTGCACACCAGAAAGATGTGTAGACAGGTAGATAAGGGAAGATGTCTTCATCTTGTACATACATACATACATATATACATACAGTGTGTATATATATATACATATATATAGAAAAAGATCATATATATGCATATGTATATAACTTGAGTTTACATATCCATAAGCCTGCACTGACATTTTCAGAACAATTTGTATAATGTGGGATAATATTAGTAGATTGGTCATTCTCAAGAGCACATAGAAAAAGCCTAAATAAACGTTCTGTAAACTGGCTGTCCAGTAAGTTGGCCACCAGACATACATGACTAAATTTACATTTCAATTAATGAATATTAAATGAAGAAAAATAACTTACCTCCTGACAGTAGTCAAATTTTATTATTGAATCTCAATGTTGAGAACATTTTATAACCCTGTAAAATCTCATACTGAATAGCATTAGTGTACAGAAACACATCCCTCACCTGGCCTCCCCAGCTGCTGATGAAAGTCAGCTCATACCCAAAGTATAAACAAGATCACAAATCACTGCAAGTGAGAAGAAACAAGACCTGAACAATGACAATGCCAGCTGATATCTAACATGGGTGGGGAACCTCCCAAGGCCCCAGACCCCACACCAAGATAAAGAGCTACAGTCAATTAATGTCTGGTGAAAGAAGAATTAATCTTCCCCAGGGATGAACCCCTTGATAGTTTAGCCAATCCCAATTCCAAGCAGTCAGCCCCAAACACATACACTCATGAACAACTACATAGACGCAGCAGGCAGCTCACTCTTGCTCCCAGCTCTCCCCCCTCCCTTTCTCTCTCCTCCTTCTCCTTCTCCTTCTCCCTCTGTCTCTTTCTCTCTCTCTCCTTCCCCCTCTGTGTGTGTGTGTGTGTGTGTGTGTGTGAGAGAGAGAGAGAGAGAGAGAGAGAGAGAGAGAGAGAGAGAGTCGTGGATTTGAGAAGGATTGAGAAGACACTGGAGGAGTTGCAAGAGAGAAAGGGAAGATTAGAAATTATGTAAATATAGGACTCGTGCATGAAATTCTCCAAGAAACAGTTTTTAAAAGGCAACCAATAAAAAATGTTTTTGAAAGAGTAACAAACAGGAGAAAGCTAGAAATGTGACTAGTAATGTTAGATATTATGTATTATACTTATACTTATTACAAGGTACTTATTTTGACCATTCTTAAAAATCAAACATGAGCTAAAATACATAACAAAGGAAAGAGATAGCATAGAAAAGATCATGCTGGCTTCAAACAGCAACTAACACAAATTCTAGGCATGTATTTAGATCATCATTTAAAATTACAAATTCAGTGACTAGATGAATACATGTTGATGAGACAATGTATTTGAGAATTACCTCAGGTGCCTTACGGGGAGACAGAATGGTTATAAAGAAAGGTTGCTATGGTTTTGGTATGAAATGTGCCTCACAGGCCCACATGTTTAAACACTTGGTCCCTAGTTGTTGGTGCTGTGTGAAGAGGTTGTGGAAACTTTATGAGGCAGAGCCCTCTGGAGGAAGCAGATCACTAGAGGCAAGCCTAAGGTTTAGGAGCCTAGACCCAATTCCAGTCCTCTGTACGCGAATGAACATCTGCTTCCCAACTGTAAACTCAGTGTGACCAGCTGCCTCACTTCCATGCCAGGATGCCTTCCTCACTATTACATATGGTGTCTCATCACCCTGCGCGCCGAATGTACCCTTCCCGGTTAAGGGGCTTCCTGCCAGGTATTTGGTCAATTCAAGTAACTAATGCAACCGTCAACAGACGGGAAAGGCAGAGTTCAAAACTCTAATCAGAGTTCTGAGGCAAGAAAAATCGAGCACGTCAGTTAAGACACAACCATCAGAAGAGAACAGCTGAAGACCTGTAGAGCTTGTGAGCACAACAAAACCTGGAATTCAGTAAGTAGGATGACAACGAGGAAAATCACGACAGGAATGCATATCGCCAACAAACAAAGAAGGCAACTACAAGTAGTGAGCAGAGTAAAACGAAGCACCCTCCAAAGGGCATGGACAGCTTCGGCTGCCCAAATATATCGACCAATCAGATACCAGGGCAAAATGCCCGTGAGCCGCTGAGAGAGGATTGGATAGTCTTTCCATAAAGGAGCTCCTATTTAGCGTGTGGGTTTTAGCATTTAGGAGAGCCTGGGTTCAACCTGAAGGACTCCCAAGAGTCTTCATAATGAAAATTGTCAACTTAGAAGTAAATAGCATTATAAGTGAATATTCTGGAGTAAGAATAAAGTAATAATTTACAGCAGAAGAGGGAACTGACTGGGCAGGGGGTGGGGACCAGATGAAGAGGGGAAAGTACTGAAAAACAATGTGTTGGTGAGAAAAGTGAGGCAAGGCAATAAGCTCTCAAAGCCCTCCCCATGTGATGCACTTCCTCCGGCAAGGATGCACCTCCTAATAGTCCCGAATGACATCTATAACTGGGAACCAAGGGTTCAAATATATGACCATAGGAGACCATTGCGCATGCAAACCACCACATACAGAGACGGTAGACACTAGGCACAATCAACACAAAGTAGATCCAGACTAGATGCCTATCAACAAATAAATGGGCATAGAAGGAGAGAGAGAGACAGAGAAAGAGACAGAGACAGAGACAGAGACAGAGACAGAGACAGAGACAGACAGACTGTGGAGGCTGGAGAATTCACCCAGTGATTAGGGTCACTGGCTGCTCCTACAGAGGAACTATTCAGTTCACAGCACCTACATAGTAACTTGCAATCATCTTTAACTCTACTTCCAGGGGACTTCATCCTCTCTTCTCAACTCCATGGCACCAAGCATGCACATGGTATACTGATATATATTCGGGTTTAAAAATAAAACCTGAAAACCTCATAGGTAGAAAAAATACAGAAAATGTAGTACACAAACACAGTAAAATTTGATTCAGCTGTAGAGAAGAAAGAAATCAGGCCATCTGCAGGAATATACATGGAGCTAGAGACCATTGTACTAAGAAAACAAACTGTTCTCAGAACATGTTCTTTTTTAGTATAAGGATCTAGGTGTGTGTGTGTGTGTGTGTGTGTGTGTGTGTGAGAGAGAGAGAGAGAGAGAGAGAGAGAGAGAGAGAGAGAGAGTTTATAGGGCATAAAAATGGAGAGGGTACTATGATAAAGGAAAAGAAATCTATAGAGAAAGAGGGAGTGGGGCACGGGGTACTTGGGTGAGGAAGGGGACCAGACAAAGAGGAAACAAAAGATGGCTGTGGGGAAGAAGTATGAAAAAATACAAAGTAGAGTATCTTTATATGAAAATGCAAAAAAGGAAACCAATGTTTTTATATGTTAACTTTAAAAATATAAAAAAATATCCTGTTTTATTCAAATGTACCTGTTGATATATCTACTAAGAGGAATGATGGACAAGAGGTATATAATTAAGGCCTAGAAAGAAATACACCAAATATTGCTACTTGTCAAATCCATGACTGAGTTGAAAATGACTGAGTTTTGCTTTCATTCTCCAAACAAACCAACCTTGCTATTATTATCAGAACAGACTAAAATGAGTGCTGGGTCAGTGTCTTAGTCAGGGTTTCTATTCCTGCACAAACATCATCACCAAGAAGCAAGTTGGGGAGGAAAGGGTTTATTTGGCTTACATTTCCATACTGCTTTTGATCACCAAAGGATGCAGGACTGGAACTCAAGCAGGTCAGAAAGCAGGAGCTGATGCAGAGGTCTTTACTGGCTTGCTTCTCCTGACTTGCTCAGCCTGCTTTCTTATAGAACCCAAAACTACCAGCCCAGAGATGGTCCCACCCACAAGGGGCCTCTTCCGCTTGATCACTAATTGAGAAAATGCCCCACAGCTGGATCTCATGAAGGCATTTCCACAATGGAAGCTCCTTTCTTTGTGATAACTCCAGCTGTGTCAAGTTGACACAAAGCTAGCCAGTACAGTCAGGCATAGACCTCAGCAAAAGAGCAACAAGTTTCAAGGCTCCTACAAGGCCAAGGAAGTAAAAGATAAATATGCTCAAAGATAATCACATCAACAGAATTTGATATGGTGACCCACACCTGTAATCTTAGCGCCTAGGAAGTGGGAAAGAGAGCACTAAGGGTTCCCAGCTAGCTTAGGATATACAGTGAACTGAAGGCTAATCTGAATTGCATAAGACCTTGTCTCGAAAACAAAAGAATAATAAAGATGAAAATAAGAGTTTCTGAAGTGAACTGCATGAGTGCACACTATAGTCATTAACACTGAGCCACCATCAAAATAGAATAGCCTCCAATATATAAGCTCCCTCTCTGTGTAGATTTCTTTTTCCTTTCTCATCCAATTTATGCCCTATAAACACACACATACACACACACACACACACACACACACACACACACACACACACAGACACACAGAGCTAGGACATAACTCCAATCCCCTGAGTTTCTGCTCAAGGGAGGCAGCCCAGCCCTGACATTTCATCTATGCAAACAAAAGGTCAAACGCTTCCTGGAGCAGTGCAGACCACCCAAGCGCAGAGATGCATCCCACCCTTCCTGGCCATCTACAGCTCCCTGACCTGACCCTCCAGAGCAGCGACAGCTTTCCCACACCAGAAGCCCTTTCACCAAGACTCTTCTGTTGACCCCTAAAGAAACATCTAATGGGATTTTAAAGTTCAATTCACAAGCTAACATCTAGCACACAGGGTACCACTTTCACAGTGCGTGTGAATCTGTCATCTAATATATCCTGATGAGCCCCATCACTTCATTTACTTTGGAACTGGCACTCTTTCAAGTACCTATTCAGCAGGTCATCCAAAAAAAAAAAAAAATTAAAGTCTTGCTGAGCATGTGGAAATTTCAAGATCTTCAATCTTATTTTCAGATATAATGTTCCTGCCATCAAAATAAAGGCGCTTAATGTTTTTTCCATTTCTTTTCTGTTAGAGAAATGGATGGATGGAGAGGGAAAGATAGAGCTAATACAGAAGGTGATTCTTGCTCTAATTTGAAGCAGATATCCTTTTGTTCTTCTTACCCAACCCATCCCTGCCATCTTCTCGAACTTCCCTTTGAGAGTATGAGCCTGCATCCAGATCACTTCGGGAAAAACAAAAGTTTGGACTTCAGAAAATCAGGGTAACATTAGTGAACTCATCATACCTTAATGAACCCACAGGGATTCGTAGCTCAGTAAGGTTTACGGGCACCTTTGAGTTTCCGCAGTGGTAGCAGAGGTGGAGGAGGGAGAGAGGAAGGGAAGGAGAAGAGAAGCGAGGTCAAAAAGGGAGGAAACGGGGAAGGCACACTGGTGAAAGGGGAGAGAGGCAAGGGGATACATAGGAAGGGAGGGCAGAGGTGATGGAGAAGGGAAGGGAAAGGTGATAATGGTCTTGGTAATATTGTTGATGGCAGACATGGTGGTCAAGCCTGTAAGGTGGGAGTTTGTACATGTCACAAACCTGGGACACACAAACCAAGCTTCTTAAACAAATGCCAAATTAGCTAAAAAGATATACATCAAAGAGAGACAGTGCAGACTTTGGAAGCTTAAATTCACTTGGTGTCTGTGTTTCAATGATTCTTAACCTTCCCAGAAGTAGAGGGTAAAACCCTGGCATTCTTCTCCATGAAGGATGATGAGAGCTAAGAAAACAAGTCAGTCTTTTTTGTTTTAATTTTTTATTAGATATTTTCTTCATTTATATTTCAAATACTATCCCGAAAGTCCACTATACCCTCCCTCTGCCCTGCTCCCTAACCCACACACTCCCGCCTCCTGGCCCTGGCATTCCCCTGTACTGTGGCATATAATCTTCGCAAGACCAAGTGCCTCTCCTCCCAATGATGACTGACTAGACCATCTTCTGCTACATATGCAGCTAGAGACACGAGCTCAGGGGGTACTGGTTAGTTCATATTGTTGTTCCTCCTATAGGGTTGCAGACCCCTTTAGCTACTTGGGTACTTTCTCTAGCCCCTACATTGGGGACCCTGTGTTCCATCCAATAGATGACTGTGAGTATCCACTTCTATATTTGCCAGGCACTGGCATAGCCTCACAAGAGACAGCTATATCAGGGTCCTGTTAGCAAAATCTTTCTGGCATATGCAATAGTGTCTGGGTTTAGTGGCTGTTTATGGGATGAATCCCCAGGTGGGGCAGTCTCTGGATGGTCCTTCCTTCCTTCTCAGCTCTGAACTTTGTCACTGTAACTCCTTCCATGGGCATTTTGTTTCCCATTCTAAGGAGGAACGAAGTATCCATTCTTTGGTCTTCCTTCTTCTTGAGTTTCATGTGTTTTGCAGATTTTATCTTGGGCATTCAAAGTTTCTGGGCTAATATCCGCTTATCAGTGAGTGCATATCATGTGAGTTCTTTTGTGATTGGGTTACCTCACTAAGGATGATATCCTGCAGATCCATCCATTTGCCTAAGAATTTCATAAATTCATTGTTTTTAATAGTTGAGTAGTACTCCATTGTGTAAATGTACCACAT
>NC_034590.1:22968181-22976576 GCF_900095145.1 Mus pahari | reverse complement strand
TTCTCAGCCATTCAGTATTCTTCAGTTGAGAATTCTTTGTTTAGTNCTGTACCCCATTTTTTAATGAGGTTATTTAATTTTCTGGAGTCCAGCTTCTTGAGTTCTTTGTATATATTGGATATTAGTCCCCTATTGGATTTAGGATTGGTAAAGATCCTTTCCCAGTCTGTTGGTGGACTTTTTGTCTTGTTGACAGTGTCTTTTGCTTTACAGAAGCTTTGCAATTTTATGAGGTCCCATTTGTAGATTCTCGATCTTAAAGCGCATGCCATTGGCGTTCTGTTCAGGAATTTTTCCCTTGTGCCCATATCTTTGGGNCTTTTCCCCACTTTCTCCTCTATAAGTTTCAGTGTCTCTTGTTTTATGTGGAGCTCCTTGATCCACTTAGACTTGAGCTTTGTACAAGGAGATAAGAATGGATCAATTTGCACTCTATGTGAACTAGTCAGTCTTGATCGTCTAGACATAGTGATTACAGGAAGCCAGAACTCTGGCTATAATCACAGTTTTGTTTTGTTTTGTTTTGTTTTTTAATTTCCAGCACAGGTAGAAAAGAATCTGTACATTTCTGTGGTTGGTATCAGAAATGTTAAAACCACTGTTACAAGTCAGCTCAGAGAATGTGGAAGGAGCATGAATGGGTGTGAGTGACTCCGATTTATCTAGTAACAGGGCATGGGCAGAGGTGGGGTTCAATTTCCAGTAAGTCCCAACAACCCATAAAAGATAGCATGTAAAACTAAAGTATGTAAACATCTCTGGAAATCTCTTAAATAAAAAGTAAAACCTTGAAAGTGTTTTTAGATGAAGAGAAATAGAAATGATACAGTTAATGTTATTTTAAAATAGCTCATTAAAGAAACAGTTTCTCAAGAAATATTACAACCAGGATGAAATGTAGTAGTATGTACATTGGCAAAAGAGCAATAAGGCAAGAGTGTAAATGTGAATAAACGCAAATTAAAGAAGAAAGAAACAGAGAGGCTGTGGAACAGTGCATATGGAGACACAAAGTAGGCAAGAGTAGGGAGGGTAGCTGGCCAGAATATAATTGGATTGGGGCAGTTTCTGCAGATTCATGAGGAAGTACATGGTTAAGCAAGTGCTCTGAGAAACCCTGGTATTTCCTTAATTAGTGGGTTCTACCTGCATTTAGTGTCCTTTGAAATGACAATATTAATTATATCTTTTTGATAGAGTCATTTATCTACAGACCACATGTTTGCCAAACGTTTTATAGTTCTGAATTGACCAGATTTCTCTGACTCAAATTCATTCTGCCTGCAGGAAGAAATGACTCTAAGCACAAAGGCCAGGAATGGTTGAAAGGAGTATTTTCAACCCTGGAGGCATACCAGGATCACAGCAGAGGGTTTAAAAATGCAATATGGATGGTTACAGTAGCATACCTGTACCAGCTATAGGCATCCTAAACTGCATCATGTACAACATCAAAAGAACACAGTAAGTTGGGGAGGTTAGACATTGGAAGCTGTGAGAAAATCCTCTTTAAGAGTCTCAGCCCTCTAGTTCCAAGAATTCCTCACCTTGAGAGGTGGCTACTGCTGAGGTGCAGTGATTCTGGGAAAGGCAGAGCATATGGGTGCACACTGCTACTGGCATCCCCAAGAAGAGAGGCAAGTAGATTCCAATGGCAGCTTCCAAACGGTGATGTTAGAGAGACTTCCTTCTGCCAACTTGGATATTTGCTTCTCTCCCTCACTAATGGTTTGCAGCTACTGGCAGAAGTGAGGTTGTGTTTATCTTTCTTAATAGTCACTAAGGCATCACAGGATACAGTGGTGATGGTTCTTTGCTTGGCAGGAGCTTGCAAACTAGGTAGGAAATCAGAAGCACATGGGGAAACAACCAATGCCTGCTTTCTTGGAGTAACGGGGGGGGGGGGGGGGGGGACATTCCTCTGAGATTTAAAAAAAAAAAAAAAAAAAAGATGTTTTGTAAGTCTGACTACAGTTCTGATTTGCAGGTGTGAATTGATTATGCCCTTAGAAAGGCTAAATGAGCTGCTGGAGATGTGGCTTAACAGTCAAGAACACTGGCTGCTCTCCCACAGGACCTAAGTTCTCAGTGCCCACATCAGGTGTCTTGCAATAACATATAACTCCTGCTCTAGGGGATCTGGTGTCCCCTTCTGGCCACTGCAGGCACTATATACATGTGACATGTCATATGACATACACATTTTGAAAAAGAACTACAATTTTCCCCCCAAATCCTTAAAATAAATGGTGACCCTAAGCCTCCCTCCAGCCTATTGCTTTTATTCTCAGTGGGAAAGAAAGAAATGTTATCCTCCAGTCGTTCCATTTTTCCAAAGAATGCCTAATTATCTTTAAAAGGACACTGGGAAAGGCATGTTATAGTCCACCAGGAGGAAATGACCAAGAGAAAATTTTGTTTGGGGTGGGGAGGGAGGGGGAAGGGGACTGGCAGGGGTAGAGGTTTCTGTACTGAAAACAAAGGTCAGAAAAATACAATTATTTACAGCATGTGATTTTGAGATTTAGAAAGACTCATGTCTATTCTTAGCTGTGTAACCTTGAACAAGACACTTAATCTCTATAAGTTCAGGTTTCTCATCTGTAAAATATACGCAGAAGGATTTATATGCAGTAGGTGAGCCTATGCCAATGTGATAGTAAATGCAAAATCCCCGGCATGATGTTTTATGCCAAGTGAAGCCACCGCGCATCTATTCAACAGAGATTTAACAAGTACACAGAATATATGGGGTCCTGGTCTAGGGTAGAGACAACACAAACGGTAATAACCCCTGCCTTCCTATAGGTGACTGTCTACTGTTAAATCAATTAGATTGTGAATTGTAAGTTTAGATAGTGATGGTTGCAATGGAGATAATAAATGCAAAGTAAGGAAGCCAGGGAGTTGGAAGGATGTGCAACTTTAGATAGAGTCATCAGAAAGACTGCACTGATAGGTGACATGTGAATAAACACTGAAGACAAGAGGCAATGAGCCATGCAGAAGAGAAAGTAGTTGCCAAGGCCCAGAGGGAGAGGCTGCCTGGCATGTCTGCAGAGCAGCAAGGAGGCCAGTGTGTCAAGGTTAAGTACAAGGAAGTTAGGTGGAGACAGGTTCAGAGGAAGGACAGAGCTGGCTAGGACAGATCTTCATAGGTTGATTCCACAGAGTGCCCTGGGCATGGTGCGCTTTATATTGTCATGCAGTTTTGCCAACGTGGGAGTATAGACACTGGAGGATGGAGAGGCAGGTACAGGAACAGGACAACTAAGAAGTCATTTCACAGTATAGGGGTTGGTCAGACCAATTCTAGATAATTTTGAAGACTGAGAGCAGGGGATGTGCTGATGCATTAGATTATACCGTGAGGAAATAGAATCAGAAATGACTGCAGGTTTTCAGCCTAGGTGACTGGGATGGTTGCTTTTAATTGTGGGAAAGCTGAAGGAAAAGTAGGTTGGAGGATATAGGTTGAGGAGTAGCTTTAACTCCATTTTGGGACATGATCTGCTTTGCATGTCCTTAAAATACCAAATGTAGATACAAACTAACCAGTAAAATGCATGAATCCAAGGTGCAGATGTCAGGTCTAGACTTGTAAATGTGGACATAATCTGTTTATAGATACTACTTAAACCAGAACACTCTGTGAGGTCATTAAGAGGACTCCAAACTGAAGTAGAAGCTCATGAAGAGAGCTCTGGGACTCTTCAAACTTTACACATTGGGGAAGTGAAGAGGATCCAGAAAGGGAGAATGAGAGGACTTTGCCAAGGAAGAAATATACAAGGGTGAAAAACGGGAAGATGAGATGGAAGGAAGGGAAGAGCAAGGGATCAAAGGAGACAAATGCATGACTGTAATGATGTAGATGGACAGACAGGTGATAGACTAGGTGTATATATAAGTATAATACATATAAGTATAAATCATAGATAAATGTGATAGATGTGTAAAGGATAGATTCAAAATGATAATGATGGACATTTAGATGATACATAGACAAAGATAAGGATATAGATGTTAGATAGATAGATAGATAGATAGATAGATAGATAGATAGATAGATAGATAGATAGATAGGATAATGAAAGAGACATTGATGATAGATGATGACTGGGAAATAGATGATAAATTTAAACTTCCTAAAGATTAAATGCCTTCATCTACTCATGCATATATCTACACACCTACTCAACATCAGTTACTATCTGCCTGATTCAAACCCAGATTCTTTTTCTTTCCTGCCCTGTGTCCATGGGCATTTATCCTAACTTGCAGAGTCTCTGCTGTCTTAACTATAAAATGAGAAGAATAATTCCAACTTTATAAGACTGAAATAATGAAATGAGGCATCTTTATACAAAGCACAGGAGGGATTGTTATAGTGAAAGTTCAATAAAGTACAGCAATGATCCTTTAATTATCATCCATCAAGTTCAGTTTGAATACCTATAATGGACATTCAGGTTCAGACAGATGAGGGGATTCACCTCTCTTAGGTGAACTACATGGGTGTTTAGCAATTTGAAACATACTGTTATAAATCACTCTGAGCATTAATAATAAGTTCTTTGAGGCCTTATTGAAAGCACTTCTTTTTGTGTTCATTTTCCTGTAAATAAGCAAAGACTGAGAGGTCGGGCAAGTTGACCCTCTAATTAGCAGCCATTCAACTTGATTTGCTGCCCTGACTACCTTGACCAGAAGGACTGTTAATCTAAAAGCCTGCTGGACTCTTCCATGCCATCCATGGTCATAGACTACTCCTTTGATCCCTTGAGAAAAACTGAAGGCTACATAAGAAACATCTACTCCTGAAAGCGTATCTGTTTCAGTGGCGTTGGGCTCTGCTATCACAAGCCCCTGTATACTTTAGATCAGCAATTTTCAACCTGTGGGTTGTGACCCTTTGGGAGTCAAATGACCCTTTCACAGAATTCACCTAAGACCATCAGAAAACACAGACAGTCAAATTCAATTCACATCAGGAGCAACTATATGAAGCACAAGTAAAAGTAGTCATGAAGTAGCAGTGAAAATAATTTTATGGTTGGTGATCAACACAGCGTGAGGAACAGAATTAAGGTGTTACAGCATTAGGAAGGTTGAAAACCATTGCTCTAGACGGTCCTGCAACTATATTTTCTTCAGCCAGAAGGAAGCATTTCTCCTGGAGTCCTAACAGAGGGGAAAAGGCTGTGATTGGTGCAAACCTAGATTTGCACTCTTCTAATGATTAGTATATCTCCTTGACTATCACAACTCAAACCTGGGTAGAGCAAGAGGCCCTCAGATAGCTGACTAGTAAAAATGTCACCAATGCAGGTATGAAAAGGGAGGAGTGGCAGAAAAGATGGCATGGGCAAACAGGTCACAGACCAAGGTGCGCAACAAAAGCTCAGTGAGGAGGGTAACCTTTTCTGCCTGGGTTAGATGGTATCTTCAGCAAGTAGGAGAAGACCCAGAGCTGATACTGAACTGTTTCATTCATTCATTCACTCATAAATGAATGAATGACATTATGAGATGAAAGCAAAGTTTGTGACATTCATTTAAGAACTAAGTAACCATCTTATATAAAACAGCTTCCTAAAAAAGTATTTGTAGGATTAGGGATTTAGCTCAGTGGTAGAACACATGCCCAGCATGTCCAAGGGCTTAGATATTATCCATGGTATTGGGGATATTTTCTTGTATCCAATTGGTTGAAGCCATTCCTATGTAATGCCATATTACTCTAGGGAAACACTTAGTCATTGTTAACGTGCAAATTAAAGTAGCTCTAAGACCTACCAGAAAAAAAAAAAATGAGGTAAAGGCCACCGGTAGTCATTTGCTTACTGCAGCATGATAAGCCAGTACTCAAATAGATCATGCATGTCTCCTGTGAAGAAGCAGATGGGTGAGAGGAGGTCAGGCATTGACTTCATTGAAACTTACACAGTAACCATATCTCAGGCAAAGGCCTGCAACTCAGTACGGCTGCACACTGCCCATACCCTAAGCACAAAGTATGAGGACACAAAGGAGTTTGTTTGGTGTGTGTGTGTGTGTGTGTGTGTGTGTGTGTGTACACTGTTTATGACATACATATATGTATACAGGTGTGCTCAGGTGTGTAGGCATGTATAGATGTTACAGGACAACACTGAGAGAATGTTTTTCCCCAATCACCACTGTAGGTCACCATGGAGTCATTAGTGAGAGTCGCAGCATGACATAATCCTTTCTTCTCCATATATGAAATATTAAGTACCTTGGTTTTCAACCAGGGTCATTTTTTTTCCAAGCAAGGGTAATTTTGCCTCCTAGGAAATGTGACAAGGTCTGAAGACATTTTTGATTGTCACCACTGTGGTAGGAGATACTACTGGTTTCCAGATCAAGTTAGGCCCACTACCTAATATCCATTACAGAGGATCAATTTATCTAGCACCAAATGGAAATGCTGTTATATTCAAGAAAGCCCAAGGGGAGAGAAAGCTTGCTGCTAAGACTAGGAGTTCATTTCACTTTCATGGCATTATCTGGGGTCAGCCCAAACACAGACTCCCAAGGGATTCAAGGCAAATGGTTCGTTCTTTTCATAGCATGATTACTATCAACAGGTTTGCAAATGAGCATATCACCACTCTGAGAGTTGCACCTCACATCTCCCAGGCAACTAGCTATGCAAGGGAACAAGGGGAAACGTAGCACATCCATAATGCAATCTATGCTCATTCATGGAGCAGCAACTGAGGTTCCATCTGCACAGGTGCTCCTTCGAAGGCATGAGATTACAATTAGCAGTAATAACACCTTCATCTGATGTGTCTTCCCCAGGACGTGCTGTGATTATGAAAATAAGTTGAATTTCAAGCCTAAAATAAAAGAACGACTTGGGGCACTAAGGTTGTCTGGGAGAAGAGTGAACAATTACCCACAAGTCTATAAGCCATAGTCAACTGATCAGACACTCAAATTTCATACTCTTAGATGAACATGAAAGATGTGCAAATTTAAGGAGCTCTCCTCACATGTGTACCCCAGTTCCTGCACCAGCCCCACCAATCCAAGCTGATAGTCCATGTTGGGCTGAGTGTGTTCAACCAGGTTTAACATCCACTATAACAGGAGTATGCAAACCCACACTTACCTCTGCTCCATGGCAGTAACTCATTAAGATGCAGTTACAAACCAGCCCTAACTCTTGACTCGCTATAGAAACACCAAAGTGGATGCTCACAGCCAGCTATTGGATGGAACACATCCCCAATGGAGGAGCTAGAGAAAGTACCCAAGGAGCTGAAGGGGGATGCAACCCTGTAGGTGGAACAACAATATGAACTAACCAGTACCCCCTGAGCTTGTGTCTCTAGCTGCAAATGTAGCAGAAGATGGCCTAATCGGCCATCACTGGGAAGAGAGGCCCCTTGGTATTGCAAACTTTATATGACCCAGCACAAGGGAAGGCCTGGGCCAAGTAGTGGGAGTGGGTGGGTAGGGGAGCAAGGGCGGGGAGGTATAGGGAACTTTCGGGATAGCATTTGAAATGTAAATAAAGAAAATAATAATAAATAAATAAAAAGAAAAAAAGAAAAAAAAAAGAAACATCTATATTTTGGATGGCCTTTTGAAGATCGTCTATAAATTTTGTTGTTGTTGTTTGTTAGAACTATGTTGCCTTCTACATTCTCAGACAGCCAATCCTTCCCAGGATAGGTTTCTGAGTGCTCCTCTCAAGGGTGAATCAGTTCCAGCAGCTCCATAGATAACCACTGTCTGGTGTACCATCCAGCGTATTCACAATGTGAGCTACAGTAACTGCTAGTTTCCCTGTGTAAGGAGTATGTTCTAAGCCCTCCCCACACAGGGATATCTTTTCTGCATGCATCTATTTTCCAAGGCAGGAAAAGTGGAGAAAGGCAAGGGGGAGTGTATCCCTCAGGTACTGTAGAACAGAGGGATGAAGTCAAAGAAGGATGAGCAAGGAGGACAAAGCAGTTTAGATAGGGAGAAGGTTCAAGAGGTCAACCAGACCACCCTGATCTAGATAATGAGGGGTTTCTGCTTTCAAAAACTCTCCTGACACCTGCTGGCCACCTCTTAAAATCTACCCTCCTAAAGAGTAAAAAGTAACAACAACAACAACAACAACAACAACAACAACAACAACAACAACAACAAGGCTTTCTTTTTTGGTGACTTTAGAGAACTAGCCCTCCCAGGATGCAGCCACTGTAGTTATTGATTCATCAGATGATACAGGGATTCAATAGCTCTCATGCTTCTGAGCTGGTCTGGGCATGTGTGGTTTATATAACATCAGCTTTGTATCTGGCATGAAACAAAAGCTTGGTTAGTTGAGTTAAAATGGTGAAGAACTATTTATAATAGCCAGAAGCTG
>NC_034590.1:22947237-22967375 GCF_900095145.1 Mus pahari | reverse complement strand
ATAGGGAACTTTCGGGATAGCATTTGAAATGTAAATAAAGAAAATATCTAAAAAAAAAAAAAAAAGATAGAGGAAGAAAAAAAAAATGGTGAAGAACCACAAAGTAACGCCATATTGGAGTCTAGGTTCAATATGTATTATATAAACTAATTGTTAACTTCTATTAAGCACTTACAAAATGGGAGGAAACATCTTAGGAACTAATTCACTGGCACTTCATCTTGTTCTCTCAATGTATTTATCGATCTACAACTGTAGAAGATAGATTTTAGGATCTCCAGTTTGTACTGATGTTAGCTAAAGCTCAAATATTTGTCTGCCGTCACATTGTGTGTAAATGGCAGAGCAAGATTCCAAATGGGCATTCTGCCCATGAAGTCCAAATTCTTAACCTTCAGGATCTGTTAATACAAGAGACATCCTGTGGGAAGAAATAACAAGAAGAGGGGGGGATTAAGGTCTAGAGAAAGTGAATGCAGTAAGAAAATACTGGGCTCATTAAACCTGAAACCTGGAGTGATGCCTGCAAAGACAGATCCTGGAAGAACCAAGGACCAGCCCCAGTCCTGTTACTCAGGAAAGTTGTTACACCTCCCAGGTTCCCATGCCTCACAGAAGCAGGCCTTGATCAGCCTGGAGGTCTCTCTGCTTCTCACCCACCTCACTGGATGATGGAAACTCAATTCTTTATAGAGATGAGCTTGCTTTGCATATGGTAGAGAGTTTACAGCATCCCTGTTCTCTATCAACAAGATGCCTGATATAGCCCTTTTCTCTCCTGAGCTTATGACAGCCCAAAACATCTCCAGATACTTCTCCTCCCTGGCAATATCTTCTCTCATCAGACAAGAAAGGATAATCACAAAATATCCTCTTTTCTGCTCTTGCCGTAATCTGCCTCAACTGGTGTACAACATAACCCTGTTGTTTCCTTTCAGGAAATATTCCCATTATTCTTACTACACTGCATCTTCCACGCTAGGAGGAAGTGTGGCCACACCCACCTCAGTGCTTGGGAGTCTATATTCCCTGTGCACCCTATATTCTGATGAGCATCCCTTGCTCATCAGGAGGGAAAGAAATGCTGTTTTCGAACCACTGCCTCATAACCAAAAGGCCTTAGCCAGATTAACATATTCTGGGAGCTCAGAAGAGCAATTACAATCCCTTACATTTCAAAGGGCATGAACATGAGGCTGAGAAAGGTTAAGCCATTTGTCCACAATCACAGAGGTAGCTCCTGTTAGAGCCAGGGCTCCAACCTAGACCTTCACTTCAGACTCTCTCAGAGCTCTCTACCACCCTCAGGGAAATAAAAGCCTCCAAAAGACCAATTAAAAGCAGAAAGAAAAGCAGAGACCTCCAGACTACTTTCCAATGCTGAAATCATCTTGAGGAGGCTGGAGGTGTCCCAACATTAGAAGCACTTAAAATGAAGTAGGACACGGAGCAGATTGGGAAGCAGCCTCTGCACATGAAAAATGAGTAAGGACCACGGCGCATCCATCTCTCACTGAGCCATTTGGTAAATAATAGATCTGAGCATTCCTGGGGTAAACTCACTCGATAAAATATTTCCACATGCAGCACGAGAGTCACAAAAAATATCCATCTCTGGCCCCAGCCAGGAGAAAGATAGTGCCTTCCACATTGTTCTTATCTCTGCATCAGCACCCAGGATGTCTTTTGCTCCGGGGTAGACATGATCTAATGCACCTGCCGCACTGAACCAGCCCACGCCAACAACAGGGCTGACAGAGAGGAAAGCTGTATTCCCCAGTCACATGTTCTTATAATCAGAAGGACCAGGTCCAGACACCTGACCACACTGTGGCCACGGCAGTGGCAGCAGTTTATCCCCTATTGCTGCAGTTTAATAGGTCTGTCCCTTGCCTGCCTGCCACAGCCCTGTGGGTCCACAACCTGGACAGAGCTTTAGCAAAGTAACGGAATCTATCACTGAGGCTTTCCATCCCAGTGACCAAGTATCTTCTTTTGGGAACCATGAAGGCTCTGTGAGTCTTTGGACATTTGTTATGGAAACCTATTCTAGTTGCAAAGCTAGAAACATCAATAGGTGTAAGAAAAGGGCCTTGACCCAAATATCTTATAGACATAAGGAAGATACAAGAAGGCAAATCTGTCATTTGAAGACTTTAAGTTCAATACCTAAGTCTAACTGTGACAAGAACAAGAGCTAAGTATGGTCTGAGAGCTAAGTAAGTACTTGAGATATCTGAAGGGAGAATATTTAAACAAGGTATTACATGGCTAAAAGAGAGGACCGGGAGATAACCTAGTTAATAAAGTGAGGACCTGATTTTAAGCCCTAGGTCCCACATACAAAGACTGAGCATGAGGGCACACACTTGTAACCCCCTGGTGGGGAAGCCATTCTCAAAAGCTTGCAGGGAAGCTAGTGGCCATGACAGTAGATCAACAACAGAGTCCAGAATGCAAACTGAGATGCACAATGTCTAGGTGACCTTCCCAAGAATATACAGGCATTAGGAGGAGAGAAATGAAAAGGTCAAGAGTTGCCCAATTAACCACTCTGCTCATGTGTAAAGTAAGAGGACAGAGGAGATCAACAGTAACTGATGGGGGTGGGGAGGTTGCTGGCTACTGGTCCAAAGCACTAGGGTTTGACCTACATGGCAGCTCACAATTGGTAACTCCAATCTCAAGCCCTCTTTTGGCTTCCATGGATCCCAGGCAAGAATGTATTGCACATACATACATTTACACAAAGCATTCATACTCTAAAATAAAATAAATTAATAAATCTTGAAAATAGTTTAGGATTAAATGGCAAATTCCCATTTATGTAACAACTTTTTGGTACAGATAATGTAGATTGTTCTGAACCTGCTTCCCAAAAATTAGCCAGGAGAAGCAAGAAAAGGGGAAAATGCTTAAAGGCTACAACCTCCACTTTAATTGGTCTAGTTTATAGACTAAAATTGTCCAGCATAGTATGACTCCAGTGGCCTAAAGGAAGATAAGCCATCAAAAGCTCCGCAGATGCTCTCTGAGAGAGGCGCAGAGTTGTCTAGGTCCCTAGTCTGGGACCTGTCCTGTTAGCCCTAGGATAAAATAGATTTCCGATATAAAATACACCACTGTCCAAAATACTCGTGAAAGGATATAGGTACAGAGACAAAATTTAGTGCTAAGATGAAAGGATGGACTATCCAGAGACTACCCCATCTGGGAATTCATCCCATCATCAGCCACCAAACCTAGATACTAATGCTCATGCCAGCAAGATTCTGCTGAAGGGACCCTGATATAGCGGCCTCTTGTGAGGCTATGCCAGTGCCTGGCAAACACTGAAGTGGATGCTCACAGCCAGCTATTGGATGGAACACAGGGTCCCCAATGGAGGAGCTAGAGAAAGTACCCAAGGAACTGAAGGGGGCTGCAACCCTGTAGTTGCAACAACAATATGAACTAACCAGTACCCCCGAGCTTGTGTCTCTAGCTGCATATGTAGCAGAAAATGCCTAATCGGCCATCACTGGGAAGAGAGGACCCTTGGTCTTGCAAACTTTATATGACCCAGCACAAGGGAAGGCCTGGGCCAAGTAGTAGGAGTGGGTGGGTAGGGGAGCAGGGGCAGGGTGGGGTATAGGGAACTTTCAGGATAGCATTTGTAATGTAAATAAAGAAAATAATAAAAAAAAATAAAAATAAAAAAAATAAAGAGAAAAAAAAAAAAAACACTACTGTTACGACTGGTAGCGAACAGATCAGACAGTGTTCCTTCCTTCTAGATGGCACCACTTCTAGTCCCATAGTCCTTTACTTATCTTTTATCCCTGGTCAAATTCTAAATGTTTTTAAGCCTATGGAAAGCCTGAGACAATGCATCATAAGTGAAGGTCTCACTGTTGCTCAGAACAACCCATCCAATGTTCTGTATACATGTTCATTCATTTCCTCATTCTCTATAGGGCACTGTCATCGGGGCTGCGGTTACAGAAAAGACTAAGTTATTTTTGTAGACTAGAGACCTAGAGTGCCCACATTTTCGATAGTCAGCACCGCACCGGGTCTTTGCCTTTAACAAATATTTATTTGGGTCTTGGTATGATTGCTCTTCTCTACCACTACAGGGTAAAACCAACGTAAATAATTAAATAATTTGTAAATGAAAGAGTGAGGCTTTCTCCAGCAAAGCATATTCTTTCTTTCTTTTCTTTTCTTTTCATTTTTTTTTTTTTAAACAAGGGTGGGTCTGATGTAGTCCAGGTTGGCTCTCAACTCACTATGTGCCCAAGGATGATGCAAACCCCTGAACTTCCTACCTCTAGCTCCCAAGTGCTGAGATGGCAGGCTTGCCACACTGCTAGACAAACCTGTTGACACTGATCTAGATCACTTACATATAAACTATGTAAACTGTGAGTCTTCAACAAGAAATACCAGCCTTGCCTGGGAGCCTCCAGGAAATGCATATTATAAGGCTGTAACCCCAGACAGATCCACTGATTCAGAAACCCAGGGAGGGATTCCCAGGAGCTATGCTTTCATCAGGCCTTCTAGGCTGATGTAGACCTAGTTTTACAACCACTGCGCCACACCTATACTGCCAAATAGAATGGGAGCAGCTAAGTTTGTCAGCTCATTAAAATGGAGAAGATTAAAATCTCAGTCCAACACTTACGCTAGGCATATTTCAAGTGTTCAACAGACACCCTCTCTGCTGCTTATACACTGCAATGACATAGGACTTTTCCTTTGTTGGAAAACAAAATGACATTAATTTAGACTGGCACATGGGCCTCGGATGGCCAAATACAGAAAGTCCATGAGTGTAACAAACACAGATGTCTCATGATTTGAGAAGGTCAGTTGTTCAGGCAGGAGAAGGAAAGGATTATGTCAGGGCCCTGAATTCAGGGCAAGATTCTATTTGCTGTTGGTGCAAAGCAGGGAAATTACATCAAGGACAAGAAAGCAGAGATGGGACGACATCAGGTATAGACAATAGAAACTGAAGAACTGGGCAACGTTGTCACAGAGTCATGACTTTCAATATGTCTAGAAGAATGGATTCTGTGGATAAGAATAGAGAAAGGGCATGAGGAAGATGGTGGAACCAGGTCATGGTAGGCCCCAATTCTTCAGAGTTAGGAGAGTTATTGACCTCTGATTTTTATTTTAAAATGTGTGTGTCCACGCACGAGGTACTCACACAGGCCAGGGCCCTTGGAGCCCCTGGAGCTTGAGTTACAGATTATGAGTAGTCCAAATTCTGGGAAGCCAAACTTGGTCCTCTTTTAAGCACTGAGTCATAGTTCCATTCCTGCTATTGGCATTTGAAAGCATAAGAAGCTGATATTTCCCCAGAACAACACCCAGCCAAATGCTTCCAAAGTAGCAGGAGGAAGTATGTTCAGATCTGACTTGCCCTAAGGGCCCCTCTAGTTAATTGGTTCGTTTTCGGTGATTGTAAGTGAGAAAGTGGATGAATTAAGTCTAAACTGAACTGTCATTAGAAGGGAAGCATTTAATTATACCCATCTTGGCCTGAGCATACCTGTCCATCTGAACACACAAGAGAAACAGGAAGTTAGATTCTCATATAGTCACTACCTGGTACCCAGCCAGGTCTGTCCAGTTATGCCCATAAGCATCCCAGTAGACACCTCTTCCTGAGATAAGACCTGTCAGTACAGGCACTTTCTGCCAATACCAGAAGCACAAAAAGCAAATGTTACAGAAACCTACAGCTCAGACACAAAAGGACTATATTTTTGTACTCCAAAATGGAAGTAGAATGGCTATTTATTTAGCAAAAAGAGTCACTGAGAAATGACAACAGTGCAAGGACAATTACTGGATGTTTGGGGGTTTCAAGACCTACTGTCACCAACAGGACACATCTGCCTTAAGAGAGGGCAATGGCATGTTTTACTGAAGAGCATCATTCATGCCCATTGGAGCATCCTTTAGAAGAAAAGCACAGATGGGACTCTAGAATTGATTCTCTATTGGAGAAGAAGAAAGGACCAGGGAGAATGGAAATCTTGAATATGAGCCTTAAAGAATCCATTACAAACCAAAGGGTATCAAAAGCTGACCTTTACACAGCTCCATTGATTCAGCCATGGGACAAAACAAAACCAAAAGCAACAACAACGATAACAAAAATCCATGAAACAAAGTCACTTCAGGGTAACAGGCTAAAGAAAATGGAGCAAGGAGAAAGGAATTGACCTTTAAAGATTCATGTATTGTCAGGCCAATACTGCCTAGACAGGAGCACTGATCACCAGCCACTGGCAGGTTGGAGCTACTATGACCACACAGCCAGACATACTGATGCGTAGACCAAGTCCTTACCTTACCATCTGCATTTGGATGGGAGCCACAGTTCCAACTCCAACTGCAGGACGGAGACTCTTCTCTTTCCCTCTTCCCAACCTAGTTGCTGTCACACTAGAACTTGGAGAGGCTTGCCTCTTTCGACATTAAGTAAATAATGCTCTCAGCAATAAGCAAAGCCAACACATTCTTGTTACACCTTGAAGACCTAACAGCACATACCTGTTACAAAAATAGGGAACCTGGATTAAAAAGAAAGAAATTTTGTCAAAAGGCTTTAAGCATAGCAGGAGGTGACACAATCAGAACAGGTGCTGAGGCCTGAAAATGTGCACGGTGTAACAAAAAGTAAACAACACAGGAGTTAAGGACGCCTGGGAAGAATCATGTCCTCTGGTCAAGACGTTGAATCTCTGGCCTGGACAGACACTAAATTTTCCCTCTGAGAGACCAATCACATGGCTAAGAGACCACATCTAGGAAGCCTGATCACCTTAACCCATGCTAAAGAGGCAGGCAGACTAATCAATCATCCCTTTTTTTTTTTTTTTTAATTTGCATCAGGTTTTTATTATTGTTTTGTTTTGTTAGTTTGTTTCAGGAGTATGTGGAGAAAAATGTCCATAGTAGAAATCTGCCTCAGTGTGACACAGTTTGCTGAGCAGAATCAACTTAAACAATGTAAACTAAACATTTGTCTAACAAGCATCAATCTTTCCAATGTGTCAATCATCCCTTTAATGAGATAATATACCTTTCCACTCCAACATCCCTACCCCTAGTGCAGGAGCTTACAAAGTCACATGCATGGGGCCTGTGACTCCCTGCTTTTCAGAATTACTCAGGAAAGTATAAGTTTTCTTCCTCTCTCTTCATCTCTTCTCTAAGAATGCTTCTTTCTCTGAAGCCCCAATCCCCTCCGTGTGCTGCCTCCTACCTTCTGCCTGAACTCCATGACAGTTTGACTTAAATAGCATGACTTTTTCTCCCTTCTCTTCTATATTCTCCTCCTTCGTGTAGCTGCTGAGATTTATAGCTTCCCTACCCTGATTTTCTTTCTTATATACTAAGAGATTTACCCCCGAGTGCCATTGGAGTCTTTTAAGTGCTTTTCTTAAGGAGACTATAATTCCAAGAGGGGACCCTGATTTCCCAGCTATTACCCGGAAATAGATTTCCCCGAGTTTTTAGTAACATAGCTGTGAGATGGAAAGGAGAAACATTGACAACTGTAATGGGGAAAGTTCATCCAAGGAGATCAAGAACCAAAATCGAGGGAATCGTTTCTACAAGCACAGGGACTGGAACTAGCCTGTCTCCTGGGCAGTAAGGTCATGAACCTTAGAAAAGAATCCTTTACCACGTTTGCTGGGCCAACATAATTCCTTCCCACATTTCTAAACCCTGTCCTTATACCCACAGGTAAGTGCGGCTATTATTTCTCATCAAAGAAGCCTCCTTTTACAGTTAGCCAATCACAGAAGACCACAACTGAACACAGTGCAGAGAACAATGAATTATGGGGAGTCCAGCCACAGTGGCTATATTTACATCACAGCTACACAGTCACACATGCGGAGCCTCATGAGTCTTCCTGCTTTTCAGAATTACTCAGAAAAGTGTTAGTGTTCTCCTCTAGCTCAGGGAACATTATGGAAGGGGAGGAGGAAAGATCATACAGTTGAAATACCAGGAAGTCTGAATTCAAACTGCCTCTCCTAGAAATTACTGCCTGAACAAGATCAAAACAATGGCAGTACAGTGGGCATGTCAATGGGGGAAGGAAGGAAATTTTGCAGGGTCTCACCCCCTGGACAAGAACTAAAAGCAATGATTGACAAGATAGGAGAAAGACTTGAGCTGACCAAAGCAAAGTGAGAGTGGTCATCCTTGAAACCATATACACACAAAGCAAAACAAAACAAAACAAAACAGATTCAGTGGGTTCTGTCTATATATTTCTAAACACACACATGCACATGAATACACACAGACATATAAGTAATTAATATCACCAAAGAACTAAAAAAGAAAGAGGGAAGGAAGGAAGGAAGGAAGGAAGGAAGGAAGGAAGGAAGGAAGGAAGGAAGGAAGGAAGGAAGGAAAGAAAGAAACTTTAGGGGACAGTGTCTTTCCTTAAATATACATAACTGTATTACATAAGCTTGATTAGGAAGCCTCAATCCCATCAAGCTATGTGAATAAATGAGTCGATTTTCCAGTTCTACGGTCCTCATTTGTTTCAGCAACATTACTCAGCTGCTAACGAAGCACCATGGATTCACAAGTATGTGTTGCAACAGTATGTGCCCTGGGAGACTTCACAGTGCTCAAGGTCCCAGCATTCTATGCACAGATAATCACAGAACCAGCAGTGCTCAAAACAAGACTTAAGTAAGCATTGAATTATGATCTCATCAGCCCTATAACTGTAAAACTTACCTGAGAAATAAGCCTGCCTAGTTTCTAATGCTTAGTTAGAAAACAACAAAAAATAAACAGAAACCCTAGAATATCTGAGGAATGCCAGCCAGCATGGTGGGCTGAAGGCATGGCACATTATACTACATTTCTTTACAGATCTGTCCTAGGAAGAAAGTCCTGTTGTTCAAAGAGAATTTACAATGTGAATGGGGAGATAAGGAAACAAAGTGAGCAAGCTTGACGCCACTCCACCAACTGCATTTCAGACACTAGGAAGACCTGCAGGGCACAGCGCTTGACACGGCTGCCAAGTGGAAAAATCCAAGCATAGCCAGAGGCAGAGTGAACATGGGCAACCCTCTGCTCTGAGCCCCAGGTGCCTGCTGTATCAAATCCAACGGAACAGTTTTCACTCAGTTATGCCAACTCTAAAATCTCTAACAACCGAGTCAACTCTAACAGCTCCTATTTGCCAAAGCTGGCACAATCACAGATGAAATGAAGTATGTTAGGTTTTAACCCAAAGTAGAAAATAACTATCTATTAGTCTTTGTCCCCAAACATGCTCGAGATATAATAGTGAGAAAAGCTTTGGAGTGATGGGGATTGGGATGGGGGTGGCAGGTATTCTAAAGAATTGTGAGTGATGCTCTTTAGCACTTGCAGTGACAGCAGCAACAAGTAAAGCGTAGATGCCAATGAGACCCTTCTAGAGATGTGAGGACCGGGACTGCAAAGGGCAAAAGACAGAAGGCCAGAGTTCAGGGAATTGGAGCAGAGGTATAGACTTTGGCTAAGCCAATAAGCCAACATGGGTCTACATCATAATAACATAAAATACCAACAGTAAAGAAAATTACAACTCTATGCAGTAGCCTCAAATTTTTCCCATAAATCTAAAACTTTTCTATCACAAGAAGTTTGTTTAAAAACATGGTCGAAGAGATAGATGGTATCACTAAGCTATGAGCACTAGCTGCTCTTGTAGAAGACTTGGGGTCATTTCCACACATTCGCACGTGGCTCACAGAAGTCTGTACCTCCAGTTCTGGGGCAACCAGTGCCGCCTTCTCGCTTCATCGGGTATGTAGGCAAAGCACTCGTCCAAATAAAATAAAAATTAACTCTTTCTTATTTTAAAAAAGAGAGACTAGGATATCCTTCGTACACAGCATGGGGCTCACTTTAGCCCGGCAGAAGCTCAAGGAGTTAGCTGCCGCGTGTTCCTTACTCTGCACAAGAGAGTCAGAGGCACATCTGTGGGCAATGACTTACTCACACTCACATGGCTGGTAGAGCCCGAATTCAGATTCATGGACTCTGACCTCAGAGACAGCATTGTGGTCCCCTCACTTTGCTGATTCTTAGTGTCACCTGCTGTGCATGCCTGTGGTAGATTTACATCACCCATGGATGGCACCCTTTCTCCAGCCAGGACCTTAGTTGTTAAGTGCTCCCAGTACTGACCCTGCTGCTACCTCCTGATGGTGGCTTGCCATCAGGAAGCTCGGCAGACTGCTTCCCCGTCTTCTTCCTAATCAATTCCATACTTCCCTACTATTTCTGCAGCCGGAGTGGGGACCTGAGTAACCCCTTCACCATAGACTATAAAAGCCAGCAGATCCCAGAGGGTGGCAGGGTCCTGCATATATTAAAGCAAAAATAGGGCTGTGAAAGAGACAAAAGATGATGGGCTGCTCCTAAGAGACCTATGAGTCCTACAGGATGAGGAGGGAAGGGGGCTCCTGATCTCCCATTATAACACAGTGGCCTGGATGGAAGAGAAAGGAAGGTGACCGATAAGGAAAACATGGGCTCTTAGATAGAAAACTATCAAGAAAAATAGGTCTGACTGTAGGCTATAGGTCATATCTGAGGGATTTGTCTCAAGCTTTAATGAGAGAGAGCAAAGCTTGGGTTGATGGGGGAGTCCAGGAGGCTGTAAGAAACACCATCTGGATAGAACAAAGCATTCTTGGTAGGACAGCAACCAAGATAAGAAGAGTATCTACCATGATATTCGACTTGGATTCAATTTGGAGGTGTGGTTTAAATGTGAAATGTCTCCGGTGGGCTCACATGTTTTAACACTGGGTCCCCAGTTGGTGGCGCTACTTCAGGTTATGAATAATTATGAGGTAGGACCTTCTCGAAGGAAGTGGACTGCTGTGGCAGGACTTGAAGCTATGTAACCATGCTTACTTTCTGGCCAACCTCTGCTTTCTGAGTTCTGAGGCAATGTGACAATGTGGCACAGCAATGCCACAAGCCTGTTTACTGCTCCTGTTTGCTGCCAGGGCTTACTTGTCAAGGTGGACTGTGTACACCAGGAAATGTAAGTCAAAATAACTCCTTTCTCCCATAAAGTTTCTTAGGTAAGGGTATTTTATCAGAACAATAGCAAAATAACTAAAATATAAGGTAAATAAAGAAGGCACAGGTCCCTATCCCAACCCTGAGAAGTACTTTCAGTACAGAGCCTAGAAGTCTAGCCTTGCCCACAAACGCAATGTGACACAGACTAACGAGTCCTCTGCATCTCTCCAACTGTAAAGAGAGATCAATATCTCTCTTCAAGAAGCATTTGTGAAGGTTAAATTAATTTATAGATATAAAGCTCATACCAGAATGATTGGCACCCAAGAGGGGCTCAGAAAAAATGAGTTTCTATCCTTCAGCTGCAATTGACAGCTCCAGTGATAGAAATAACTCTAGGATTTAAACCGGCTTTATGATCATTTGTGAAATTCTTACTGAAAGAGACGTCAAGTGCCCATCACACGCTAAGTGCTGGAGATAAGGAGCATGAGCAATGAAGGCATGCTCTTGGTCTTCTGGGGCCGGCAGAGGATGAATTAACCTCACATGAGTGTGTTCACTGGGAAGCTAGAGTGGAAACTCTGGGTGTTAAACACAAAGCCAAACACTTAATATCTCTCCTCGAGAAAGAACTGGGTATCCAGTTGCAACTTATGGGTGCTAGACACACCTCTGCCTGGGAGTTGAGCTGCAGAGAGGTCTCTGATCTATCCACATGCTCTTCTGTGAGCCATGTACATCTGAGGTGGGGAACGGGTAGAAGAAGAAAGATCTAGATCATTATGGGCCAAACAATTGCAACACAAGTCTATATACCATCTTCGTGGTGTTGCAACAATCATTTTTTTCCCACAGCCCAATTCCGCTTCCTCCATTTTCCCGGTAGAGGTAGTGGTCTCTAATGAGCAACACCTAACAGCCTAAAGTCCATGTCCTCAACTTGTATTCTCTCAACCCAAAGAGTGGCAGGAAGGGAGGTATGAAACTGCACAGCAAGTAAATCTTGCCTTGAGGCTTCACTATAAAGAACATTCATAAGTTGATTAGATCATAGAGAAGGTAAAGATAGGAGAAATAAGGTTGCCACCTGTGAATTAAATGCATAAAACCTATGAACAATCAGTGAGATTAGCCATCTGGGGGAAATAAACCCAGAAAATGTCTGCAAATGTGTGAGGGGGGAAATCAGGAATCCTGAAAACCCCAATCAAGGTGATTTGGTCGTAATTTCAAGGCAGGAAAGCTGCGGTGTGATTGTGGTTTACTAAGTAGACGGAGCCTAATCAATGGTATTGTCCCGGATCAGAGAAAGACTGAAGAGAAAGGGGGCTGGGCTGCTGAAGTACATGTCTCCAGAAGGAGGCACGATCAAAGCTGGGCCACACAGGCACCATTTGCTGGGATTTTTTGGTTTTAACTCTTAAGGATGGAGAGACGGGAGTGCTTTGCATGCATTATAAACTCTGTAGTTAAAAAAAAAAAATACTGTCTTGGGGCAGGAGATATAGTTCAGTGCTTAAGAACCCATACTACTCTTTCTCACGTTGGCTTCCCACACTCATACCCTCACCTGATGGCTTACAACAGTTCTAATGCCAGCTACGGAAGACCCAGTGTTTTCTATTGGACCATCGTCCAGCATACGGGCTGCTGCTGCTGCTGCTGGTGTGTGTGTGTGTGTGCACATACACATACAGAGTTAAAAAAAATCTTTAAAGATACATATTGTGCTAAGTCAGTTTATGGTATCTGTGTTTTCAAAGCACTTCTCAAGCTGCCTGCCTCTTCTTAGTTTATTTTTTTTAAGGTATACAATCCAGGCACTTTACGTATGTTGATTTCGCTTTCCATTGAGACTGTAAATATTATCACTTTGATTTGGAAGAGGGTGAAACCTACGATCCTAACGTTTAAGTAGCTACTCTGCTGGCTAAGTTGACAGGTCAGAATATGAACGGTGTATCCTGAACTGTGACACCCAGCACTGAGGATCACACCCTTGAACGCGTACTATTCAAACCTCACCCGAAGCTTCCAGTGAGTCCTGGCTAAATTGGAAGATTGGGAAAGGGAGGAGGAAGGCAGGGTGGGGGAAGAGAGCCATTAGCATGCTGAATCTTCCTTCGGAGAAAAAAGAAAGAGAGGCGATAGATAATGAATACAATTGCATACATAATAGCAGCGTGAGCACTGCATTAGGAAAGATGGAAGTCGGTTTGAGAAGAGCCTTCAACAGGGATGCTCTCAGGGACAAACTGGGAAGGAAGCAGCCTGGAGATGTGGGCTTTCATCATAAACTGTGGAGCAGTATTGTTCTTTAAAACATACAAATATTTTATTTTGGTAAAGAAAAAAACAAATACATAAAGAAAGTCAGCATGAAAAAACTCTACCTAAAAGAAAAAAAGAATGTGTGGTACAGTATGATAGATTTTTCATTCTTGTAAATATTTATATCCTGTCTCCTGAAAGCAAACAGCCTGGCACCGTAGGTGGAGAGAGCAGGGAAGGCCAGGAATTACCATGAGTGTGAAGAACATTCTGACTACATGGGAATGATCGCTTTTCCATAGGGTACAAGCATTATGGAGCCAGACTCACCAGCCAGCTAGAGCCCACTGCTATTGAACCTTCCTCTGGGGACCTGTTCACTAAGGAATCTTCTGGCCATTTGTCTTCCCTTCAAGATGGGCATACTCTAGTCTATCTGAGACAATGTCAGACCTGCCTGATGACTACTACAAATTATTGAAGTAATGTCCTCAGATAGCATGTATAATCAGACCGTGAGTATGTCAAACAGGAACCTGTCCCTAAGAGATGGTACTCTTAGCAGCAAATTAGAAGAGTCATTTCTTAGGCAGCAAGATGCAGAACCTGGATGAGGGTGATTTTCACCAGGATAAGGCCACCCTGAGTGACCTCTGCTGCCGTAGATGCTCTCCTCTACTTCTCTGTAAACTATGGATGCAAAGGAGAACATGAATATACACAGGGACTACAGGAATTGTCTTCTCATCAGTGGATCCTCTACAGTTTCATAAAACCAGTGAACAGAAGACCCCCGATACTTGTTGCATACATGCATGAATAAATGAATGAATGAATGATAATACTACATATCCTGAAGCTACTTAGAAATTGATGGGAGGATACTGTGGGGATCAGCATGAAGGAGAACGCCTTGGAACTGGCAGCAGTGAGTCTTGACTGGCCATCCCAAGGCCTCATCACTAGTGTAATGGCTGCAAGAGTAAACTGAAGCACAGGTTTTCGCTAACAGGCCTAGTATCTAAAGAACCAGATTTCAATGTTAGGACATCTACCCCTACCAATCAGATCGCCATGTCTGCTCTTTAGCTGTAGATCCTGGTTGGAGCCTGCTGGAGACTCATAGGTTCTGACACACTAAACTTCAGGGCACCCTGGGGATAGCAATACACTAGGAACAACATCAAGTTCTCCATATTAATTTCTATTCCCCTCCTTCATGTCCCAAATTAGTAAGCTGGATCCTACTTCTCCAAATTAGGAAAGCTGACAGTATAATTTAAAAACAGTTGTCACTGCCCTGGGTGCATTAGGATTTTCTAGAATTTTCCTGACCTGACAATGTAGGAAGTACATAGGTTGAGTGTGGGTGTCATACAAGCAAATCATCCTTATAAGCTCCCCTCCCCCACACTCCATCTTTAGCTTTTATCCTTTTAGTTATTTACAAGCATTTTTACTCCAGTATTGAACTGTTTTTTCACATCATCTATAAAATACAAGATCCTATGAAGCTAAACATTACAATATAGCCCCACTCCCACTGGCTCATCTCTAGTCTCCTGGATTCCACAAGTACACAAAACAAAAGATTTGAAGTTGAGGAACACATACAATAGAGGGTATGTGGTGTCTATCTTTTGGGACCTACGTGACCTTACTCAGTCACTTGGTATAATTTCTCCCAGTTCCATTCATTTATCTGTAACTTTCATAATTTCATTTTTCTTTATAGCTGAGTAGCATCCCATTTGTGAAACAAAATCTCATTATCCATTCATCAATTGACAGAGCATCAAGAAAGAAAGGGCAGGAAAAAAATATAAGGGTCAGAGAATGAAAGGACTGCTGGGAGATGCTACAATACAACCATTGCTTTACTCTGGATCTCCCTGACCAGAAAGAAATCAGAGATATTCAGTAAAAGAAAGTTTCCCACTGTAGAGTCATGCACACAACATACCTAGGAATGTCAATCAATCACTAAATCTTCCTACTTAAAAAAAAAAAAAAAAAAAAAAAAAAAAAGCTTCTACATACTCTCACCACTCAACTCAAACATAGCTATGGAGCGGGTTCCAGGACACAGAGAAACCCTGTCTCAAAAAAAGAAAAAAAAAAAAAAAAAAAAAAAAAAAAAGAATGCTTGCATCAGTCTGATAGCCTTCATCTCAGAAAGCATCCAACACGGCATGGAGCTCATATCCTCACATGTATAAAACAACAAGCAAGCAATGCACTTGCCCGAAAGTGACTCACAGTGTCTGTTTGGTGATTCAGAGCCATAGCCACTACAGGTATTGAGACAAGACCCAGCGGGGACAAGTCAGTTGAGAACTTATGGGCTCAATCTCTTCCACCAAGAAGCTTTTGGTGTGTGACATTATTTATCTTGGTAGCCATTTCACTACTGTGCAAAAAAGGCAGACATGGGTGATTTTAAAGCCATTTGTGGCTCTCGGCTCCCTGAGTTAGCCGAAGCGTTAGCTTTATTACACCTCCTACAAATCAACATCTGGATATTTCCAGTCTTGTTCACGCTCTCCGGTATAAAGCCTAGGCATTAGGAAAATCATCTTGGATAGCAGGCCACACTTTAATAATAATTTTAATGTTATTTCCTTAAGTGGGTATCTACATCTTTCTCTCATTGTTCTTTAATTTGGGAGTTGGAAGGTATGGTAAAGTACTTGCTGTTAAATTATAATTGTGCAGCACTTACAACTGTAGATTTAATATGCGCACACTCTCCTCACACAATCCCAGCATGAAGACACCAAGAGGATGGGCCCCGGCTGCCTTGTTTCTAACAGAAGAGGAAGATTCAGGAGAGAACTGAAACTAGAGAGAGGAGGGTGGGCAGGGCTGTGGAATACACACGCCAAAGTCTCCAAACACAGGCTGCAGCAGGCTCAACAGAGACCAGCCCCAGGCCAATCCTAACTTCTATTCCAGTTGTTCTACATGTTCTCAACTCATGCTTGATAGATAACATGTTAAATGTGCATGCCTTCATCCTATCAATATGTAGCACGCTATTGTGTCTTCTGGGGAGAACATGTCACTAAGAGCAGATATTTGTATCAAGTTCAAAGATTCCAGTAGCTTCAGAAATACCGTCCCGGACTCTACCTTTGAAAACATTTAAGACCAGAGAGTAAGAGAGTAAAGAGATGTTGTGTGTCTTGTTCCCTTGGTTATAAGATGGGATGAAAAGGTGGGTGTGGGCAAGAATCCCTCGGTGTTGAAGAGAAAAGCCTGTGCTGCTATGTCTGCCTACCACAGTGATCTGGAAGAATCCCTTGCCCTTTTGCATCAGATAAAAGTCCATTAAGAAGCAACCCCATGTCCTAAGTCTGTGCTTTTCTTGTGTTATCCACGATGTCGGAGGTGACTTACAGAACTGATGTTTCTTTCACTCCAAACCAAGGAATTGATTTTGGCTCAGCCTACCCACCTCCCTAAGAAATCAATAGTCCAGTAAATGACAATGACAAATGATAAGTACTAGACCATGATGGCCCAAGCCTTAGTGCAAAGCCATCAGATGTGAGGGAGGCAGTTGGTGGCTCTACCTTGAAAAGACAAGAGAGTGCATTTCCCCCCCCCCCTTCCTGATAGCTGCTGAAAAAGACCATCACATCAAGAAGACAGAGACACTAATGAGAGAAAAGCAAGGGGGGACCAGGAGAGGGGGTCGAGGCCTTCTTGACAATGTATAGGCTCAATGGCAGAGAAAGGGCTCTCTGCTTTGGGAGGTCATCCCAAGGGAATAGCATGGTTTCTGAAGCCTTGGATATTCTAGGCAAAGCATTAGGACAACAGAAATTCTACCCTGAGTACCACCAGAAAGACAAGAACAGACGCCACACGTGAACATGGCTACTGAATATCTAATTTGCATTCATAAGATTTCTCTCAAATCCATGAGACTGTACATTGCACCTATTCTATTCACAAGAAGCTGACCTGGGCTAGACTAATGGTTTATTCAGTCAAGTTCCTGTTAGACATCACGAGGGTAAGAATTTGGATCTCTTTTAAAAGTTGGGTGTGGCTGTGTATATCTATAATCCCAGGGCCAGGAAGCAGAGACACTTGGAGATTTCAGTGGCTCATTGCCAGCCATTCTAGCCCAAAACATATCTTAAATTCAGTCAGAGACTCTGGGTATAAACCAAAGTAGAAAGTAATTGAGAAAAGTATCCTGTCTCCACATCCACTTGCTTAAAATACACACATGTAATCACAGATGCACACATGCATAAAGAACTCAAAAATATAGAAATACAGATGCATGTGTATGTGTACATACACATACAAACACACCAAAAATATATGATAGATAGATAGATAGATAGATAGATAGATAGATAGATAGATAGATAGATAGATAGATAGAGTGAAGAATGATAATGTAAGCCATTCAATACAGACCTCTGGTATCCATGTGCACATACACAAACCTGCATATTCCTAGGTGTACCAGATCATCTGCATGCACACATATGCACACATTCAGATACATGAACACATGTGCATTCATAGAGAGAGAGAGAGAGAGAGAAAGGGGTGGGGTGTGGACTGTGACTCATGAATTCACTATATGGTCCAAGGACAATAGTAAAACACTGGTGAAATTCAAACCCAGATCCAAGCCCACCTATGAGAGAAGATATGCATACTATTACAAATAGTAGTTATCCAAGAGCTAGCCCACCATGGTAACATCTACTACTTTGGCTGATGTCTCTCTAGAGCAGCTGTTCTCAATATGTAGGTCATGCAACCCTCTCACAAGGGTCACTAAGACCATTGGGGGGGGAAGAACACTAGCAAAATTACAGTTATGAAGTGGCAACAAAAATAATTTTATGGTGTGGGTCACCACAACAAGAAAAATTGTATTAAAGGGTCACAGCTTTCAGAAGGTTAGAAACCACTGCATCCATCACTGGTTAGCTTGCCACTGCAAATTAAAGCTGTTTGAACGGTGATGATTCCAGCCAGGGTGCATAGATAATATTAAAAATGAAATGCCATTGTGAGTTAATGAGACAGCAGAAAGCTTTTAACCTCAGGGCTGCAAAACCCGTGCTGTTAATGCTGGTGTTCATAAACACCATCTTTATCAAGAGAGGAAATTATTAATACACACTCCCATCTAAACAGGCAGGGGCCAAGATGCAGCAAAATGCCAGTGAACAGGCAGCAGCTATGCTATGTGAAGTGGCCTCCAAATGCCACTAGTTCCATGACCCCTCAGTGTCCCTTCCCCAGCGAACATACCAGAAATCATTCATAGTCTCCAGGCAGAAAAACACACACATTGCTGAGACCTGTGATCTGAGTATCAAACTCTAAGTCAAAAATGAGGATGTTTGTGATGTAAACTACCTTCTATAAAGACAGGAGAAAAAAACATATATTACTGTTCCAGATTTCTTGGACATGATGGAATTGGCTTATAAGAAAAATCTCAGGAAACACATTTTTAAGTCTTTGTATGGGAAGTCATCACATGAGTGTTTATAACCACACCCAAGATTTTCAGCAAACACAGCAGGGAAAAACAAGTTCCTCAGAGTCATGTGACTACAAAGTTACTCCTAACTGAGCCCTGGCTTTGCAGGGCTGTTGCTGAAACAAGTATGAGAAAATATATTTGATGTGTTCTGACGCCAAGGATGCCCGGCGGGTTTTGAATGGATGTTGTCCTAATTAAATTTCTGATATGTGCTTATTCTCTCATCATTTGCTTCCAAAGGGCAGATGCAGGAATTAAAAAAAAAAACAAACTTAACTGTTTGAGGCATAGATGGCTGTGGTTTCTACATTTTGAGGTATGGGGACCACTGAGACATTAAAAAGTCCATAGATATTAGTAGTTTACAAATTGTAAGCAATGTTCTTGGAGAGTAAAATGACTTTTAGTATACTAGATGTTACCACAATCATTTTTTAAAAAAAAAAAAACAATTTAACTATAAAGAGTTATGAGAGGAATTCTTTCTTTTTCATTTTTAATTTTCTACCTCAATCATGGTCACAGCAAAGTTACCAAACTGATATTCGTCAGCTCTGGTTTTAAATGTTTCTGCAGTGTCTGGATGTGACTGGAAGGAGAGGGGAGGCTGAAAATGGAATGAAAAGTGAATAAATAAATAAATTATTTTTTTTAAAAAGCTTGCATATTCATCAAGGAACTTAATATTATAGCAATTGTGTGGTATCTGTGAGAATTGCTTAATAAAGACTTAAAATTATTAAAGAAAAAAAAAAACTATCAGAAACACAAGAGTGACGGGGAGACTGGGCCGTGAGGATTCTGCCTTCGAGGAAGGATTCATGGCTTTATCAAGGGATACAGCTAGTTACCACAGAGGTGGATGGATTTGTTAAAGGGAGCCTGAATCAACTGGGCTCTAACGTCTCCATGCTTCCTCGTCCTATAGGTGACACAGCATGGAGTCTGATGCCACTTGTGCCTTCTTGACAGTGAGCTACTGATTTCCACAGCTGTGAGGCGGGTACATTTCTTTATAAATTAAGCAGTTTGGGGTTTTCTGTTACTGTTACCATTCCTTCTACAGTCCACCCAACAGTTACCTGGCAACAGCCAGGTAGGTCTGGCTTGCAATAAAAGAAACTGTTTGACCTCTCCACACTCTCTCTGCCCCTTTTCTCTCTCCCTGACTCTCTTCTCTCCTTGACTCCTTTCTCCCTCTTTCCTCCTCTCTCTCTCTCTCTCCTCTCCTCTCCTCTCCTCTCCTCTCCTCTCCTCTCCTCTC